>NC_061862.1:33644414-33944414 GCF_907164915.1 Impatiens glandulifera | reverse complement strand
ATCTTCACGATGTAGGCGGCCGCCCCATGCATGGCTGTCATGTATACAAAAAGCAAAGATATCTACTCTGACCGGCTCGGCTACCTATGATCAATCAACTCAAGAGTGAGAAATATGATCGTTGTCATATTTCCCATATAAAAGGAAGCCAAAGCATTGAAGAAACATACATGTGAACAACCTGGTTTCTCACCTAATCAAATCTGAAAAACATCTGAATTTATACAGCTCTCTTGATCAAAGTGAAACAGTTGTAAACATTAAACATTCTATTGTAAAAGTGTATTATATCACTGCATGAGTGTTGTAAAGTGAACGACGAGCAGTAAATAAGACTCGATCGTATTATATTGTTGAATATTCCATTAGTGAATATCCTTCTCACTGTTTGAGAAGGAGTGAGACGTAGGAGAGTTTGCTCCGAACATCCATAAAAATATGTGTTCTATGTTCTTCATTTACTTTCTATCATTAAACTAACCGAACTGGATTTCCTCCATTACAACCGAACCGAATTCACTTCACCTAAACTGATCTCTCCATACTACCTTCCCTTAACCGAATCGTGTGCGGCCGCTTCAGGTTGAAACAGACATTTCCGCCCTTGAACTCGGTTCAAGAGTCTGTGACAACCTGCGTAGTGGTAATAACGGTTCTAATCTTTAACTGGATTAGTGTCAATTGGTATGTGTATTGTTGTAAGCGATTACCGTTAGCCAGACCCCGATCCCTTATCGGCGATCCCGATCCTAACAACAATAATTGTACAAAAAATAATTAAGAACAACCTAGGGCTCAGAAATAAATCATCACATAAACTATCTTAAGGGTTGAAGAGACTAAGAGTTTAGAGAACCCGTGATTAATATTATTCTAAATAACTAAAATTTTAGAATTTATGTAAGTGTTTATATAAGGGGAAGTGTTTATATTTTTTGAGTTTTATGTTTTTATATTTTAGTTTTCCAAGTTTTATATTTTTTAACTTTGATTTTGTAAGGTAATTTTAGTTTTATATTTTGATTTTAATCAAGTTCTTAAGTTATGTTTAGTATTAATATAACTTAAAGATCAAGAAAACCCAAACTTACAAACATATAAACCAACAAAACCCAAAAGAAAAGCAAAAATAAACCTAAAACTAAGCAAAAAAATAATAAACAAAAAGTCGGACAAATCGGTCGTACAGGATGTCATTTATCTGTCGTGGCTTGAAATACTGTATTGTAGCTCAAATTCTCGGTTGAATGGTAAGCAGCAGGCTGGAAGCGGAAGAATCGTCGGTAATAGTGCATGTAGGATCTCTCGGTCGCTGGCTCTGCACTACAAAAAAACATGTATTTGCGACGAAATTTATCGATAAAATTTATGACGAATATATAATTTGGGACGTTATTTTCATCTATATAATTTTTTCGCAAATATGAGTGTCGCTTACATTCCTACGATTAAATATGTAGTCGGAAAATATTGGTGACGGATTTTACGACGATATATTAGTGATAGAATATTCGACGATATGTGTGACAAAATTTTTGACAATTTTTCTACGGTATAAATAATTATTTTTTTCAACCTTCATTCCTACCCTTCATCCCAAGTTATTTATGGGTATATCCGTCGAAAATTTTATATTTTTAATATTTTATAATTTATATTATTACCTAAATTTTATATTATATTTAAAAAATATATATTAAAACTAAATAATACAATTAATCATCCATTATCACAAAATAACATCATCAATCATCTATTATCACAAAATATATTCAAATTAAACTTTAAACATAAGTCATTAAAACTAAAATATATATCAAATGATATTCTTGAAATTACTACTAATAGTACTAACAAAATCCATAAACACAATCAACTTACACAATCCATAAATGCAACCCATTGATTCTTTAAACACCAAGTATATATCAATGGGATTTAAAAAAGTTTCGATCTTCAAACATATTTCAACGGAATTCAACAAAGTTTCATCTGCACACATATTTAAATGGAATTCAACAAAGCTTCATCTTCAAACATATATCAACGACGAGTGAACAAAAGCTCGAAACTGCAATCAATCTAAATCAAATTTAAAATTAATAATAAAGATATTTTTATTACCTTCAAAATAGAAACAATAAATAACATAGTAAAATTGAAATTCATACCTTATCGTTGTCACTTCTTCCGACTTTTAAATGTTGTCATTATTTCGTTCATTTGGGCCTGCATAATTTCTTGTCCTTTTAGAAGAGCAAAAATTACAGTATCTGATTGAATCTTTTCTTCCTTTGTTTTCCTTCTTTCCTCAATCAATTCTTCATCTTTTTTTTCATTTCTTCTTTTCGTTCTTCATTATTTTTCTTCAACTCTTGTATTGTATCCTCTAATCCTGCAATTTTTTTTTTTAGATTTGTAAAGATGAAGATTCTTGATTCATGAAACAGAAGCTTGCTCCCGTGCCATGCCAAATATTCTTCCTTTTTTAGGGCCACCACAGCTATAACCCATAATTCCTCGCTTGTCATTTTGTTAGATTCGTCACAACTAACATCTATAACCCATAATTCCTCGCTTGTCATTTTGTTAGATTCGTCACAACTAACATTAACTTCGTTAAGCTTCACAAACTTTTCCTAAAAATACATACAAATAATATTGTTCAAAACAAATATGATTCATTTTGTTTTAAACAATCTTAAACTGAAATAATATAAAATTAATTTAATACAAGTAACTCGTGGGCCACTCCTGCTGCCATTCTTTTTTTGATATGTACGCATGAAAGTCTCCATTACCGTTGGTATCCTTCATAACTCCACTTCCTAGATAAGAGAATATATAACATAATATAAATTGATATTTATATGATTTAATTCACAAAAGATATTACTAATTAAAAATATTAACAAACTTACAAGCCATCTTTTATGTGTTTGAATACTTATGGATCCTCCACAATATATGGACCCCATAGATTCCTAAGAATTCGCTTTCCGACTTGTTTTTGCTTTTTTACTTTTACACTCATATTCAGGAGTCGTGAAAGTACTTTGCATTTTTTCCCAACTTTGGTCAGAAACGAACCATGGCTTTTTGTTACATCGTTTCGCATGATATACAACATTCCTTATTTTTTCACCCCCTTTTCTATTGAATATTCGTCGAATCTCTGATTTGTGAATCTCATCGTATTTGAAACGCAACTGTCATAGATTATAACATATTTTTATTCATTTACTATAAGAAAACAAAATTAAATTAACTTACATTGAATTGATGCCACCATAATTCTTTAACTTCTAGTGGCACATCATTCCAATTAATATAGGGACCACCTTGCCATAAAGACGTTATCATTTTGTTCAATATCCTCGTAACATCTGGTAGAAAACTATCAAAAGTATTAAAAACAAAATATATTATATTTGAATAAAAAATAGAGTGTAATAAATGGAGAGAAAATTACTTATATAATCTATTTATTCAAAATTTATAAAAATGTGAAACACTTACTTAAGTCCGCAAGGTTGAATTTCCAAAATATCATTTCTTTGTGCATATGAAGACAAAGATGGAATTCCTGTATCTTGTGTATTCTCTTCATACATAATCTTCATGGAAAAAATAAATAATATAAATATGCAGAATCAAAAAAGTTATGTAAAGAATTATTTAGCATGCTTTTACTCTAATATAAATAATCAACATCATCTTTATGTAAGCACCTGAAAATCCTTAATGTAAATGCTAAATTATATTATCAATTTAAAAAAACATGAATCATTGCACTTTTTCATGATTACAACTCCATTAATACAGCTATCCAAACGAGAACGGTCTTCCAACATATCTAACATATCTAAGTTATCCAACCAATGGAGAAATCAAATCAAATCAAATCAATTACCAAATGACTGACATCTACAAGCAAAGCCTTCCTCCAATACAGCGCACCAGCACCACTCGTCTTCTGGAAAAAAGCAACCGGAAATTGAAAAAGAGAAAAAGAAAGGCAGTTACTACTCAATATCTTTAGAACATCCATTATTCAAACCAGTTAGAACATTCAAAGTGAATTATGACGAAGACCAGACGTTACAGAAACAAAAATTAACAAATTTAAAAAGAGTGATTACATGTATTATGATATGAGTAGGTATTTTGGTTCCTTTCATGGCTATAGCAGCATTATGTGTTCTTATTTCAATGATTTGATTACTTGAAGCACATATATTTTCCTATTTTCCCAATCTAATCTATGTTTTATCACTTTATTCAATCAAATCAAGCATTCTTCTTCATACATATACATACTAAATGATTGTATTAGTACAATGTAAGTTAGCTATCCAAATGGATCCAATATAGTTTTATTTTAACAACTTCCTAGTTGTATAGACATGCTTTATGATGACCTTTTGGACTTCACATTGTTCTAGAATGATTTTGTACTTGATTATTAGGCTTGGATATTTGGTGATTTGAATGGTTAGATTCTGGGGTCTCTCATATGGGTGCAAAAATTCTTGATCCAGAAACGTATTTGGATGAGATTTTGTTTGGATACTAAATTTAACTCATGATAGGTTTATTAATTACTCATCTAGATCCAGATAAAAACACACATTAACTATGTTAGATGGTTTTGAATAACCTTTCTATCCTTACTTTATATAAATTAGTAAATAAGAAAAGGGGTGTTAAGAATTAATCTATATCAAAGATAATCATTTCTACAATTCTTAATTCATAGTAATAACAAGATGTTTGATTAGTTCAACATGATCATAACAATTCCTACAAATTTATCAAAAAGAGGAATCTGATATGTTGCAAAGCCTACATGTACATACTTTCTTAGTGAAATCAAAAACAAAATAACAGAGGAATCTTAAAGACGTTGTCGAATGATAGTCGAACGATCGATTCTAGGAAAAAAAGGAAGGAAGAGGAAGAAGATGAGATATGTATTACCGGAGAGAACACCTGCAGCGTTCAATATCACCAACCTCTGGAAATTATGACAGTTTCCCTCATTCACATCCCTCAGCTTTACCATTTTATTGAAATATGAGCAAGACAAAGAAAAGAGAATTTCATCACATAAAGATTTTCTCAAATGAAGCAAATGAGATATCCATATTCAAACAAAGTCTTAAGTTATACAGCAAGCAATACAGTACCATCCATATCCAAACCCTAACAATACAATACAGTGATTTTGGTTTATCTAAGAAGAAGATGGTGTAAACTGTATATTATGTGACAATATTGGTAGAGATGAAGTTAGATCGTTGATCTTAGAGATGCCTTTTAAAGCTGTTGATTGAAGGTCGAGTCGAATGCTGATAAAATGAAAACCTAGATCTTCAAAGCCGACGAACAACGAAACTCTAAAACATGAAAATAGTAAGAAGTGATTGAAGCTTACCATTCGAATGTTGACTGTTGAATGCTGATTGAAAATAGTAAGGAGTGATTGAAGCTTACCATTCAATGTCGAATGTTGATTCAATGAAGAGAGGGGAAAATCAGTGAAGAAGGGGAAAATCAGTGAAGAGAGAGAAAAGTCAGTGAAGGAGAGGAAAGGATAGGCGCGAATGAAAGTTTAGACAAATATATTATGCACATCATTTTCGACGCCCAATATTAAATATATTATTTATAATTAATTTTCTATATTATATATTATTTAGGTTTCCACATAATATTCGACGTACCAAATTATCCACGGAGTTTTCGACGCACCAAATTATCTACGTAATTTTCGACGACTAATATTAAATATATTAATTTATTTTATATTATTTATAAATTAATTTTCTATATTATATATTATTTAGGTTTCCACATAATATTCGACGTACCAAATTATCCACGGAGTTTTCGACGTACTAAATTATCTACGTAATTTTTGACGTACTAAATCATCCATGTAATTTTCGACGACTAATATTATTTTATAGGAATTAAGGGCATATATTAAAATAAGGAATTACTTACATGTTCATGTTTCAAATAGATCATTGTCATCTTCGATGTCTTCACTTCGATCTTCATGGGCACCATTAGGATCACACTATTGTGCAATTTCTTAAATTGGAATGTCAAATGATCCTATCATTTCATCTTGTTGGTACGCTTTTTCGGTCCAACGCTCCTCAAATTTAGTTCTAGCCTTGGTTTTACAAACAACCCACCATTGTGTGTTGTCTTTCCTATTACTCGGATAAGGAGAGTAATACACCTGAACCGCTTGTTGCGCTAATATAAATGGCTCATATTTATTGTATGGCTGCAGAGGATTTATGTCAACTAATTTATATTTTTTATAAACATTGACTCCTCTAATGGGATGAAACCAAGAACATTTAAATAACACTACTCGAAGATATAAACCTGGATACTCCAATTCAATAATTTCATCTAAAAGGCCATAATAATCATGATCAGAGTGCACACATACTCCACTGTTCATTGTATATTTTTTTGATCCATATTCTCGAGTGTGCCAAACAAATCCATTAATGAAATACATAAGCCAACTCGTTGATGGGCTATTGGGACTCCATGCAATGTGTTAGGATTTTTAATTATGGCCGAGCCTTTCAAGTTCTTTAATTCAAGAAACGGGTTCTTGATGATGGAATTCAACACTCTAGCGCAGCGGACATAGAATTAGAGGAGAATTCGAGGTTAGGGAGAGAAGAGCCGAAGGGGAGGAGAGAAATACCACTAGATCACACCTAGCGGTCCAAGAAGGGGGTGGAGGGCCGAGAGATAACTTAAACACCAAGTTCCAAAATATTCAATTCATAGCCCCAAAAAGTGGGGTGGGCATCACCATTTAAAGAGGCTGATTTACCCAACAGTATTCGGTTACAACAAACTTCCAACATAACAGAATTCGGTTTCAAAGAAAGATAAAATAGAAAGTAAACAAAACAGAATTATTCCATAAAAAACATAAACGGGCCCGTATAGACACTTGGGCCGAGAGACGGATGAATAAAATATTTTAGGACCGAGGTTTTTGATGAGTAGCCTGTAACATTATCCCTCCCTTCGAAGTTCGTCGCCCTCGATGAAAAGAACGCGGACTGGTCAGCCTCTAATATGCATCTTCAACTTCAAAACTATTGCTTGGGTCGGGCTTCGGTCGGGCTTCGGCACATTCAGCAAAGGTCGCAGCATAAGACCGTATTTTCACAAAAAACTTTCGGCAGAATCGCTTCAGTAGTGGAACTGGCCGGGTCCTTGCGGTCCTTTGCGCTGCTGGGTCGCTTGCCACTCCGCCCCTGTCTAGAATTTCTGTGCACCCAAGGTCGAGTTTTTCAGTGTTTAGAGCTGGCCTTGGTTGCTGCAATGTCCCCAGCGCCTGGTGCAAAAATAATTTCTTCCAACTTCGATTAAACTCCATACTTGGCTCAAAAATCCAGGCCAAGTCTTTTTCCCGAACCAGCATAATAGCAGCATCGAACGAGCCATAGCTTCTAATTAGATCATTAGGAATATCTTCCAAAGTCATTGCAGCTAGTGAAACAGTTTGGCCTTCGGGCTTACTCTCTACTTGCGTTTTGGCAGCAACAATATATTCATCTAAGGTCTTTTCCAATTGGTTTCCATGAATCAAACTGGCCTGCGACCGAGGAATCCCTTTAAGGACCGTGGTTCTGTCTTGCTTATCATAGGATAGGGTCAACTTTTCAAAGTCCCAAGAAGACGGGCCTAGAGTAATCAGCCATTCAATTCCCAATACAATATCATATCCGTCCATGGAAATTACCTTCATTTCTGTTTGGTATTCATTGCCTTCCATCGACCACTTCAAGTCCTTGCAAACACTAGAACATAAAACATTAGATCCATCAACCACTCTAACCGATTGTACCTGGGTTGCTATGCTTTTGTGGTCTATTTTCTCCAAAATCCTGTTATTGATAAAATTATGGGTGCTGCCTGTATCGATCAAGATCACCACCGGCAGGTTCCCAATTTTGCCAAGAATCTGGAGCGTTTGGAAGGCTTTAGACCCGGTCAGGGCATGTAAGGATATGGCTGGTTCATCCCTTGAGCCGAGCAATGAAGGAAAATCATCCAAAACAGGTTCTTGGTCAGGTTCTTGATCTTCTTGATTGGCCGAAACCATGAATAACTTGGATTTACACCTATGGTTTGGTTGCCATTTTTCATTGCAAGAATAGCATAGACCCTTCTTTCGCTTTTCATCCATTGAGGCTGAGTCTAATTGCTTAACATGGCCCTGGTTTGCATTGGAAGAGGACCCATACGATGAATTCTTGAAGTCAGTATTGGTGCTCGGCCCGGCTGTGTTGGTATTGGATGGCGTGGGAAGCAATGATGCTTCAGCGCTGTACAAGTTACCACTGCTCATTAAGGACCGATATGTTGCTTCTTGGACTTTAGCCATGGCCATTGCTTCGTTTAAAGAATCTGGAAATCGCAGCCTGATGCAGTTTGCAATTTCTTCCCTTAGATCGGACAAATAACAATCAATGACGTAGTCCCTTGGCATATGTAATAACTTTTGAGAGATCGACATGTATCGGAGGTTATATTCTTGAACCGACCCAACCTGTTTTAAATTCATTAGCTGTCTCATTGGTGTATCATGTATAGATGGCCCGAATTGAGTCATAAGGTCTCTCTTGAACACGGCCCAAGATAGGGCCTCCATATGATTTCGGTTTTGAAGATATGACCCGTACCACGTTCTTGCTTCTCCAGAAAAATGAATGGGGGCAATTTCTAATTTAGTGGCATCCTTAGTTTTGTCCACTCTGAAAAATTGCTCGGCAGAAATTAGCCAGCCCTCGACATCCGACCCATCAAACCGAGGAAAATCGACCTTGGTTAGCCGAGTAGGAGGAGCATATTGTTGATCGCGGTTCTGGCTAGGGTGCGGGGGCCTAAATGGTGAAGGACCGTGGCAAGAATTATCATCATAGGGTCTGTGGCGGGGTTCTTGCACGTTTCCAGATGCCCCGCTCTCAAGGGCCGCCATTCTTTCTTCAGTAACATCAAATCTACGGTCTATGGCAGCTTGCATTGCTGCTGTTTGTTGAGACAAGTTTTCAATCAGGGCCTTGAGCGCTTCCATTTCCGATTGCTGGCGAGTTTCTACCATGTTGAGAATCGACCAGCTCTGATACCAAGATGTTAGGATTTTTAATTATGGACGAGCCTTTCAAGTTCTTTAATTCAAGAAACGGGTTCTTGATGATGGAATTCAACACTCTAGCGCAGCGGACATAGAATTAGAGGAGAATTCGAGTTTAGGGAGAGAAGAGCCGAAGGGGAGGAGAGAAATACCACTAGATCACACCTAGCGGTCCAAGAAGGGGGTGGAGGGCCGAGAGATAACTTAAACACCAAGTTCCAAAATATTCAATTCATAGCCCCAAAAAGTGGGGTGGGCATCACCATTTAAAGAGGCTGATTTACCCAAGAGTATTCGGTTACAACAAACTTCCAACATAACAGAATTTGGTTTCAAAGAAAGATAAAAGAGAAAGTAAACAAAACAAAATTATTCCATAAAAAACATAAACGGGCCCGTATAGACACTTGGGCCGAGAGACGGATGAATAAAATATTTTAGGACCGAGGTTTTTGATGAGCAGCCCGTAACACAATGTTATAAAGCAATCCTTTTTCGGCCACAAGAACAAGATTGATAAGAATCTGAAATTGAATAATGAATTATTCTTAATATGTTACAAATCATTGATAATGAGAGCTTTATTTTAAATTCTTACTTGTGAAGAAAACCACTTAGCAAAATTATCGGCAACAACACGATCTAATTGATTTGCATGCACTCCTTCGAGTGAATTACAATATCTCCTATAAATTAACATTTACAACAATATATTATGTACGTTTATAAAAATAGTAATAATTAGTAACACTATAAAAAATTTACTTGTAGTACGGATCCACTTCAGGACAATTTAACAGAACATATGTATGTGCGGCTCGAAATTCTTCATCATTTAAATATCGAGGCTTAGAATCACTACTTGGGCATCCAAGGAAATTGAATATAGAATGTGTAGGGATAAAACTATTAATTGGACCTTGTGTGTTCCTTTGCGGTCTTTTTCTTTTTGAATTCACGTGTGGTGCAAAAAAGTGACAAACAATACAAGGAGATACAAGGAGATACAAGGAGTAACAACAAGTATAGCTAGTAACAATACAAGGAGATACAAGGAGTAACAACAAGTATAGCTATGTTTTAGCAATACACACTTGTTGTGAAGAACTGGAGATACAAGAGTAATAACAAGTATAGCTAGTAGTAATAGTGACAAACAATAAAGAGAAGAAACAAGCAATTCTGGTACACTGTTATTTACCATTGTTAATGAGCGAACCTAAAAAAATCAAGAACTAAATCATCATCATTAACAGATAAAGCTCCAACAATAATAATAATAAAAACAACAATAGGCTCTAGGTTTTTGCATCTTGCCTAGAAGAGATTACTCCTTGTAGATGTTGCATATTGCAGCACTGATCCTCTTACAATCATATTCCATCGTCTTCATCCAGTTCTCAAAGTCTCCAATTTCCTGCACAATCAATCAAATTTCAACATTTGAATTCAATTCCATTCCATGATTCAATAACTTATACCTTCAAGGCCGTGTTGATTCCATGAGAAGCAGCAAGCCACTGATCGGTCTGCTTCCCAAACCGCGCAACTGATGTGTCTAAATCCCTTGTCTCGAGCTCGATACGCTTCTCATAAATGAATGCTTCTTGGACGCTTCCATTGACGGCATCGACTAGTAGATCAGAAACCCTCACCGAATTCTTAATCGCTTCTTTCTTCACCTTCTATGTAACAATCTCACATCACAAATTCAGAAATCATAGACGCTATAAACCCTAACAATTTAGGGGACTAATATTAACTAATATAATAAATCTAAGGGATTACATACTATATGGAGCCCTATCAATTAATCTCATAAATGTTACACAAACACATAGAGTGCATTAAACCTATCAACAATGAAACAAGGCTTCAATAGCTTCAAAAACATTTTAACAAACACCTAGAGTGCATTAAATCTATCAACAATGAAATGGGGCTTCAATAACTTCAAAATCATATAATCAAACACTTAGAGTGCATTAAACCTATCAACTGTAAAATTTGGGTTCAATAGCTTCCAAATCATTTTAACAAACACCCAAATTGCATTAAACACATAACAATGAAATGGGGCTTCAAAATCATTTTAACGAACAGCTAGATTCTATTAACCCTATCAACAATGAAATGAGGGCATCGATAAGTTCAAACTTATTTAAAATCATTTTAACAAACACCAAGAATGCATTAAACTTATTCAATCCTTCAAAATCAACTTGCATTGCATTCATTAAACCGATATCTATTAAACTGTTAAAAGATCAAGCCATTATAATCTAACACCAAGCAATCAAATCATCAAGCCACTATGAGATTGACCTTAGTTTGAAGAATAACGGCTGGAACGAAGAACAATCGATCGGTTGAAACACTTACAATCGATCGGTTTTGGAGCTTGTAATGGAGAACGTATGACGTGAACAACACAAATATTTTTATGATTCTGTTATACCCATATCTCCAAACTCAACAAAACATAAAGAAACCGGAGCCTTCATTATGTTTCTGTTGTTCTTTCTACACCTAGAAAATATAAATGTTTGTCATTTACGGTGAAATTTATGATAAAAATGAATGTAGAAAATAAAGTTAAATATAACGTCGAAACGACCGTCGAAAATCTACAACGAATTTTGAACACTAATATTTTCTACGGAATTTTTGACAAACTAAATAAAACTCCGACACTAAACATTTTCGTCGTAAATTTAATCCAAAATATAGTATAAATTAATTGACTGATTTTACTACGGAAATTTACCTTTAAATTTATGGACGATTATTGATCATAGGTAAAATATCTTTATTTATTGTGATGAAGTTTTTTTCATTTATTAATATTTCCGACGATTTATGTTTTTCGTGGATTAAACCGTCGCGATCGCCGTCACATATTTTTGACGCTAACTAAACGTCGATAATTATTCGTCGCTAATTAGGCATTTTTTGTAGTGCTGTTTCTCGGTCGCATGGCTGAAATTCTCGGTCGCTCGCGAAGCCAACAATAAGAAGTGGAACAAGTTCCAGGAAAGCGTCACCTCTTCTTCTCACTCACTCACTGAAAGCTTTTTCTCGTTCGCTGGTTCCTTTTCTCGGTTGGCTGGCTTCCATTCTCGATCGATAACCCCTTTTCTCGGTCGGAAGCATCGGCAATCCCACTGGCTTCAGTTCTTGGCTAAATTCTCGGTCGAGCAATCGAGAATCCTAACTTAATCAAATAGGTAGTCAATGATGGCGCCTAACCCAAATATTCTTGTGCACAAATGTTACATATATAATATATTTACATAATATACAAGAAAATCCAAATAAAATCATGAAATATCAAGAACTCGATGTATAAATTTTTTTAAGGTCAATTGTGAGGTTTATATAATTATTTCCCGTCAAGAGCCTTTTATTTAACTTTAAACCCTAATATATTTTGGCTCCAATGCCTAATATACAAAATAAACATGATGAATGTGTTAGATTTATTGGACTAATATATATAAATAATGTGTTTGGGCTATTGTCTATTCAGAACCCAATTGATAAAGTGATCCACTAAAGTATTTTGGTTATTGGGCTAAGTCATGTTTGGTTATTAGTATGGTACGATTTATTATGTGTAGAAACCGTCAATTTATTTATTATTTATGATGGTTAAATAATAAATAAATAAATAAATATATAAAAGGGTTGTGGTTCCCCGATTCACAAGTAGCCAGTTTTCATTTTCTCATTAACCTCCATCGTAAAAGAGAAGAAGGGAGAAAACCGCTTGTAGAATTGGAAGAGCAAACCCAAACTCAAAGATCTTCATCATCAATTCAGGTACGCTTCCGCTTGTTTAATCAACTTATGGACATAGAGAAATTTATGTATTAGGATTGTGATTCATCCATGTTAGATATTATCGATCTATAAGATTATAGATTAAAGCTTGAAAGAAAAGAAATCTAATATGTATTTGTTTAGAATCATGAATTTAGGACTAAAGAAAATTCCTACAGAATGCAGAAACATTCCCGTTTTAAATACATTTTAACTTCATTGACCGAAAATATACGAGATTGATCCTTTTAAAATATTTTTAGGTCAATTGTGTTTTTTTTTTTTAACTCAAATTTTCTTGGACTTAATTGTTTATATGATAAATAAATATTATGAGTACAAGAAAAAAGGAAAGTTGAGTTGATTTTAAATCAAATGACCAAGAGCATGCTAATGATTAGTTTTTAGCGATTTTGGCTATTTTTAATCATTCTCGGTCAATTCCTTCTTCTTTATTTTTACACTTAAATTTTCTTAGACTTAAAGGTTCAATATAACATATAAACACAAAGAGTCCAACAAATTTCAAGATCAAATCCATTTTAGAAGAAGGTGACCGATCATGATTGAAAATGACCCTTTTTTTAATCGGTTTTGGGTTTATAAAAATAATTTTCGGTCAAATGGTTTAATTAGGTTTAGATTTTATTATCTTGATTATATTTTCATATTGTACATATTTAAAAATGGATTATGCAGAAACTAAATCAAGCAATATCAAGATCAGGAATTCATGCAATATTTAAATAAAGGAAGACAAGCATGCATATATTTTGTTTTAGTATTTTTTTATTGATTAAAAATTTGTAATAGACAAAGAAAAAAAGTATCAAGAACTTACATGAGTAGAGTGTTCTTGATCAAAATACTAATTCAAGGATCCTTAAACAATAAGCTTTCGAAACACAAACCTAACTAGTTGGGTGTTCTTGCTTAAGGATGAAGATGGAGACACTTTAAGTAAATAATTGGGTAGCCTAAGGGAATTAGAGATAAGGAATTATGGTTTTTCCTAATTGTTCTAGGGTATTCTTAAATAGGGGAGACTAAGGGAAACCCTAAGGCCCAAGTCTCATTCCTAACTAACTTACCAAGTCTTGGAGGAGTTTGTTGGCCATTTGAATTTAGCAACAAACTCCTTTGAGGTCATTGTTGCATAGAGAATTTACTTCTCCTTTTGAAATATCAAAATGTTGAGGTGGATGCTTCTACATGTCATTAAAAAGAGGTGTCATGGCATTTAGCAACTTAGGCACATTTGAATTTGAATTCAAAATTTGTCAAGTGTTTCCCTCCTTCAAGACCGACGTTTTGGGGTATTCTTGGTCTTGAATTGGATCCAAGTTACCCAAATTCAGAATTGAATGAAGGCTTCTTCACTTTAGGGTCGGAGTTTGGGTCAGGTCTTCGGTTAGGTCACCAGTTGGATAAATGCCTTGACTTGACCTTGTAGACACTCAATTTTCACTCTCCAATTTTATAGTTTATACTTTTAATAAATTTCAAGTCTATATTCATTTAAAATTCATAAATTGGCACATTGCACAGATAATTTCAAAAGCAATTATTTTTAAAACAATTGAGCTTCAAGGATAATTGATTTCGGATTTCAAATAAGTTAAGTTGATAATTAGTCTAAGATAAAATTCTTACGGTTATTATTATACTTAAAGTATTTAAGGTTTTTAATTAAAATTACCTTGGATATTAAATTAAACAAAAGAAACACAAAATATATAAACAAAATATGTAAGGATTTTTCTTAGAATGTTTGGTTCCGCTTTTTCTTCAAAGTGTGACTAATCCCTGCAGGTTAAGCACATAGCTCGCAAATCTACTCAACTAATTTAATCATACGAGCGAAACATATCATCTGACGGACTCGTACCCAGGACCTTAGAGAGGTTGGAGACCTTGGGTATTCACATATTTTTGCCGCAAGGCTAGAAGGGGGATATATATATGGATTTACATTATATGACGTATCATGAGTTTTTATTAAATTATATATGTAGAAATGTCACAATTAAGGACATGTTTGATCCTTGGTCTAATGGTTTTGTTAGCCGAATTTGATATAGAATGAGATTAAACAATATGGAGACTTTTCGTCATAATAGAGTTTTACTTTTGGTAGGACGTAAACAAGTGTCACCGTATAAATAAGTCGTTATGCATTGGCAAAATATGAATAGTTTTCATGTGGGACATTGCTACAAGTTATTCGCTAAGATGATGTAATATAATTTTTATTGGGAAAACTTTGGAAGTAAAAGATTCCATACAAGATCTCATTCTTTAAATGGTCGTTATTCATGGTAGAATTTTAACGGATGATATGTGCATGAAAAATGTTGTATTATGATTAGTCATATGTGTCACGAAGAGCTTGAATTTGCAACTCAATTACTTTTATATTATCGAAAGATGACTATTATTTGAAGTCTTTTGTGTAGTATTACTAGGATTCATTGGGTGATGCCCAAGTCTTTGGGTATTTAGTTAAGATTGGATTGATGCGGCTCATATGGTAGACCTACATAGATGAGTTATCATCCCAATTATATTTTGGTGGACTATCTGATTGAAGAGAAATAGTTTAACTTTCAATGATTGTAGTTATCCAGTGCGTATCATTCATAATACTATTATTTTGATGCTTTCTAAGATTCGTTCAGAAAAACTAGTAGAGTCTGTCGGAGAGTTAATCGTTCTTCTCGATGATTTACGAGCTGTATAACTTATTGAGTATATTTTTTTAATTTTATTTTTATTTTTTTCTTTTCTTTTCATGTCATGATTTGTCGTTGTGCTTAAATGATTTATTTTCATATTTAATATACCTGAGCCTTTTTAAAAAAAAAAAATTATATATATATATATATGTATATATATATATATATGTATGTATGTGTGAATATAATTATTTTGTATAATTTTGTATAATTTATTAATTACTTAGGATATGTTTGTATGGATGGAATTGAAATTGACATTGGAATTCTAATTTTAATTTCATGAGAATTGGCATTAAATTAATATTCAATTCTTATATTTGAGAAAAGTATTAGAATTGTAATTCAATCACAATTCCTATGTTTGATAAAAGAATATAATAAAAATAATTTTAATATATATTATCTATTTTAATAAAATATTGATTTGATATTATCAATTATAATAGTTCAAGTGTTAATTTTTATTGTAAGTTTCGATTAAAAAATAACGGTTAAACGTGTAACTTCATAGATTTAAATATATATATATATATATATAGGTTAAAAATGTTAACTTACTAAATTAAAAAAGAAAAAACTATCGTTTTAATATTTTAACATCCTAAATTAAAAAAAATATCGTTTGAAAATTTTAATCGTGTTTTAAATGATAAATTAATAAGTTATTTTGTTTGAAAAAGTATAAAAATAAGTAAAATTTGGAATTATAATTCCAAGCTAAAAAGAGTGTAATTGAGAATTGTAAAATTATACTAGATGCAATTTTATTGGAATTTTAATTTCAATTTCAATTTTTAATATTAAAGTGTTTACCAAACTTAAGAATTGAAATTGGATCCTCTAATTCTAATGTCAATTCCAGGGTTACCAAATACAACGTAATTAGATTTTTCCAAGTTAGTTAGCTTTAATTTTAGAAGTTAGTTAGAATAATTATGTGTAAATTAGGATTGATTTAATAATTTATTTTAATTGACAATTTTCATTTTTTAGGGGTTCTTGAGGAACTGAATCAAGAAATGGATCCAACCGAAGTAAAGAGAGATCAAATTCAAAGATCCAATTCAAGATCCATCCAGAAAAGCCAAGATCGATTCGAGAAGGGACATTTCGAATTCAAGAAGGTGTATTTCAAGGTCAAGTCAATGTCAAGGCATGAATCCAACCAAGAGATCCAACCGAAGACTCGACCCAAGATCCTACCATGGATCTAGAACTACTTCAAGTTTTGGTTAAATTGAAGACCAAAACCATGGGTTCATGTGGCCTGATAAAGGAGGGAAACATTTGGCTTTTGCATTCAAAATTTAAATTGCTTAAATGTTACTCACACCTCACATTTGGTGACATGTCAAAAGGAGAAGCATCCACCTCAATATTTTGACATTTCAAAATGAGAAATAACTCCATCCAAGCACATTGACGTGCAAGGAATTGTTTGCTATTTGAATTCAAATTCAAATGTCCAACAAACTCCCTATAACTTGGCAAGTTAGTTTTAAATGAACCTTTGGCTTTAAGGATTTTCTTAGTATTCCCTATTTATATCCCTACACTGCCCCATTGCTAGGAGACCATGAAATTTCGAAATTAGTGTCCCTAGGTTGCCAAATTCATTCCATAATCCAAACTTATGCTATCTTCTCTTGAACATGAGCACCAACCTAGTGTGGTTGGTTTCAAATGTATCTTGTTCAAGATCTTCAAGACCCTATTTTTGATCAAGAACACTGCCCGTTTATGTAAGTTCTTGATCTATTTTGTAGTTATTTTCTAATTTTGCAATCTAATAAAAAAAAATAAACTAAATCTAATGCTTAATTGTCTTTTAATTCCTTTAATTGTTGCATAATTCTTGATTTTGAGTTCTTGGTTTAACTTTTTGTATAATCACATTGTAAATAGTGTATATTATGTAAATAAAGTAAAAACAGAAACTTAAACAAAATTAAAATCTCTTAACAAAGATCTAAATTAAAAAAAAAAAAAAATCAACCCAAAAAGGGTTATCTTGATCACAATCTGTCACACTTTCTTATGATTCATATTTAATTTTGAATTTTTTTGGGCTCGTTGTGTTTAGTTTATATATTGAACATTTGAGCTCAAATAAATTAAACTTAATGATGAATGAGGAGAGATTGGCCATGAATGGTTAAGAATAGTCAAAACCAACCATGTAGCCAAAATTGTACATTCGCTGTCATTTCGATTTAAACTAATTTAAAACTGGAAATTTTCTGCACTAATTACAATTTTATAAAATTTAAAAGATTTGAGCCTAAAATTATTTTAATTTCTATGTAGTTAAAACACATTTGACTGAAAATAATTCTAAAAAACCTCATCATTGACCATAAAAAGTTGATGTTTTGTAATCTTGTTGTTTTCTTGATTTTGATTATTTTAATTATTTGATTTTCTTGTATATTATATAAATATGTACTATATATGACATTTGAGCCCAAACATATTTGGATAAGGATCCCTTCTTGGCTATGTTTCGATTGAAAGTAGGAAGAATAGGTCGTCCGACCAAGAAAAAACAAAAACAAAAGTTATGGAGCGTTAACGATGATTCAGGAGCCTTTCATCACTTTCTCTTCCTAAGAATAGTAATTGGTACTCGTATACTCGATACTTGTGAGTACTTCTTCATCTTCATTCTTTAACTTTTTTTTTTTAAAAAAAACTTCAATATAACATTTTTCTTCAACTTTACAATAAAGTTGTTATCTTATTCAACATCTATAACATAAATATGTTGGTAAGGTAAGTAATATTTTTATTTGTTTTTAAGATTTCGATTTACTAATTTTAAAATTATTTATTATTTAATAAAGTTATGTTTCTTATTCTCCAAGTTATATAATCTTATAAAAATTTAGACGGGTAATGGGGTACTCGGGGTCGGGGATCGAGTACTTGACAAATAGGAGATGGGAATATAAAGAGAGGTACTCATCGGAGTTGGATAGTAAAAATATAATCGGGTTCAAGGATGGGTACTTAACTAGCCGAAGAGTAGGGTACGCGTTGCCATGCCTAGTTCTTCCTCTTTCTGGAGTTTTTTGGGAAAACGGTTAAAACCATTTCATTAAAATCCCAAAAGTGGGAGGGTCAAGGATCAAAGCTATATAAACCTTAGCTACTTTTCCTCTTTTTGGAGTTTCAACGATGCTTTAGGAGCCTTTCAACATTTGTTATTCCTCTTCTTGGAGCTTTAGTGACACTTCAAGAGCCTTTCATCATCTTTTGCTTGGTCAAGTAAAGAATAATTAGGTTTCTTTTCTTTTTTTCTTTGAGTTTTTTTTGTTTTTTTTTTTGGAAAAACGACTTAACGTCATTTCATTAAAAATTCCCAAAAATGGGAAAAAAAACACGAGTTTAAAAAATCATTCTAGACTGGCCTAGAATGATTTTGAAGTCGTAACATTCTGAGTAAAAGCTAAAAAGCTAAAAACGTAAATGAAGTATCTGATTACAATACTTTCAATTCTAGTGAGTTTAAAAAACAGTAAATTCCAGTTCCTACAGATATTCCAGTTCTGCTCCATGCTTGGAATTCTTGTCCACGTTCCCGCGAGGGCGCTGCAATC
Organism: Impatiens glandulifera; assembly: GCF_907164915.1. NCBI lineage: Eukaryota > Viridiplantae > Streptophyta > Magnoliopsida > Ericales > Balsaminaceae > Impatiens > Impatiens glandulifera. The sequence goes on along the minus strand of NC_061862.1, from coordinate 33,925,068 downwards.
CGATACAATATCTTTCCATAACTCTTCAATGCTCCTGCGCGTTCTTTCGTATACCCTTGCATTCCGTTCTTGCCAAATGTTATACACCACTACTCCAAAGCCGCACTTAAACACGTTTGTTGCAAATTTATTTCCCTTGGCTTTGAGTAGTGCTGCATCTTTGATTTCATTCCATTCGCTCGGGAAACTGATCAGTTCCAGGTTTTTATAGAATCTGTCCCAAAGCTCTGAAGCAATACAGCAGCTCCCGAATAGGTGATCTATGGTTTCTTCATTTCCTCTACATAGAAGACAGTTCGTGTCCAGGATGCTCATATACTTGCTGATACGATCACGAGTGTTGAGTCTTTCCCAGAATGCGAGCCATAAGATTAACTGGTGTCTAGGGATAATCTTCGTTGACCATACAAGAGGAGCCCATTCTACTTTCTGTGCTTTTTCCCGGGTTACCTCCCATATTTTCTTTGATACCAGTTTCCCATTGTCCTCAGCTTTCCATTCATGAATATTCGGACTGTCGTGTAGTTGTATGTTACTTATATGATCAATTATCCTTTGTCCTTCTGAATTTCTTCTCAGGAGTGAGTCCCAATTTCCGTCTTTAATGTCTCTGATTTTTGCTTCTGTGTAGTCCCTTCTGATGCGGGTATTTTGAAACTCCTCCTTGTGGATGATAGGCTGGTTTTTGAACTAAGAGTCGTGCAAGAATAGAGTGTCTTTCCCGTCTCCTAGCGGGATGTCATAAAGATCTGCAATATCGCTTCTTAGTTTAAGAATCTTTTTTAGAGACCAGCTCATACCTTCATGAATTTGGTACGTCCAGATGATAGTTTCGTATTTCATAAACCTCGTATGCACCCATTTGATCCATAGTGACTCCTGATTGCGCTCTAAAGCCCACAAATGCTTAAAGGTGAGAGCCTTGTTCCACTCGATACAGTTCTTCAAGCGGATGCCTCCCTCGTCCTTCGGTTTGCAGAGAGCGGTCCATTTGACTTTTTTTCCTCCTCTTCCGCTACTGTCCCAGATAAAGTTCCTCATCAGTGTATCGAGCTCCTTCATTACCTTCTTCGGAATGACCATTTTCTGCGCCCAGTAGCCAACTATGCCCATGACCACTGTTTTGATAAGTTCGATCCTCCCTGCATAAGAAAGTTTTTTCGCTGCCCAGCCAGATATCGTGTTCTTTACCTTTTCAATCAGCGACTTGCAGTGTGAGATCTCGATTTCCTTCGTGGTTAACGGAATTCCTAAGTACCATACGGGAAAACTTCCTTCATTGATGCCCATGATGTTGAAAATGTCCTGTTTTGTTTCGTCATTTAAGCATCCATAAAATGTCACACTTTTGCTTTCATTAATATTTAAACATGTAACCTTAGAAAAGAACGTTAGTGTAGCCCTAATAGTTTTAATGGAATCAATGTGTGCGTGTGCTAGAATGAACAAATCGTCAGCAAAGCATAAATGGGTTACCTCCTCTACCTCACAGAATGGGTGAATGGTTTGTATGTTTGTAAGTTTGAGTTTGCTTGATCCTAGGTTATATTAGTTATAAACACAACTTAAAAAACCTAAATAAAATTAAAATATAAAAATTTCTCCATGAGTTTGCCTAAACTCTAAACACTTTATAAACATCACATAAAAATCTATAATTAAGAGACTTGAGATAAACAAAATTGAAAATCTAAGATGCTTAGTCTTATTAACCTTTAAAGTCACTTATGTGTGGATTTATTTTCTAGGCTTTAAGAGGTTTTTTATTTTTTTTCTTGTACATTTCATATTGTTGTTATATTATTGTACAAACTCAAAAGATCCATATCAAAAAGGGAATAATGATAAATTTTTGGAGCGATTTTTCAAATTTAGGACTCTCCTAATATTTTATCATTTATAGAACTCTCCTTCCCTTGTTTAATTATATTTAAAACTGCCATTAACGTCGTTAACTATTTAACATTAATTTTATTTTTTATTTATTTATTTATTATTATTTAACTTAAATCTTTTATTTCTTTCTTCGTAAGACTGGCCTCCAGCGACCGACCTTCTTCTTCATCAGCGTCTTCTTCATCAACTGTTTGCTTCCTTGCTTTCTCATTGACGGGTCTTCTCCGTCATCTGTTCTTCTTACATCTTACAGGTATTTTCATATTCGTCTATGTATTTTAGGGTTTCATTATTCTGCAAAATGAATGGGATTCCAAAATGAATCTATTTGTATTTATATTTATAGTCCGACCCAAACCAAGTTCATTGATAACAAAAATCAACTTGTTCAATTTTCTCATTATTTGTTAATTTCCCAGGAAGGCGGGGCAAGGCTACGCAGGTTAATGTTTCTAGAACTGTAAGATGGGGATAGAGAACATCGTCCTACGAAACGAATCTGATCTTCCGTTTCATTGATCCGGTGAAAGGGCGTTCAATTTAGGTAATAGTACTGGAGATTTTTCCGGCGAGGTAACGGCCAGAAAGTGCAGTGAGGAGTTTTGTTTTTCCGCTGTCGGATGGGCCAAGCATAGCCATGAGTTCGCCTGGTTTGACCATTCATGTGACCCCGTTGAGTACGGTCTTGGTGGATTTCGGTGAAGAAGAGAGGTTAATTGTGTAGGCCACATCTTGAAACTGTAGAGAAATTGTAAATTAGTTTTGAAAATGTTTGAATTAGAGAAATAGTAAAGTAAAGATTTTACCTTTAGGGTGATTGGGCGAAGGGATGCTTTTAGAATTGGATGATCTAAATTGAGATTGGTTGTTTTTGGTAGAGGGGATATTGGGTTTGCATGGATGAAGTAGGTTCCATTGTCGGTCGGATGGGTTGGATGGGTGATGATATTGTTGAATGGGATAATTAATGTTAAATAATAATAAAGAAATAAATAAAAAAAAATTAGGTTAAATAATAATAAAGAAATAAATAAAAAATCAAAATAATGTTAAATAGTTAACGACGTTAGTGTCAGTATTAAATATAATTAAACAAGGAAATGAGAGTTCTATAAATGATAAAATATTAGGAGAGTCCTAAATTTGAAAAATTGCTCCAACCATAGTCTTAAATTTATCATTATTCCCATATCAAAAATGGTTAAAGATCAATCTTAAACATAGGTTAAATAAAAAAATAGAAAATATAAAAAGTAAAGCGTAAACTACATTTTAAAATGCCAAAATCGAATTAGTAAAGATCTAAGGGACGTTGTGAAACATAGAGCGTGAACTCTTACCCACGCGTAACCAAGCACACCGAACTCAAATTAATCTCTAATTGTGGCGTGCATATGCTTAAATTATTTTCCTTGTTTTATAAAAAATTAGGTAACGACTTTGTAGTCATGACGTTAAAAATTCAAAAACTATAAATAGACTTATGGTGACTTCCCATTAAATATCTCAATCTCTTCCAGATTCGACAAGATGATAAGTTATGGAGTCACATATAAATTCTCGATTTCTACTTTAATTTTCGATCACGTAAAAATTGATCTCATCATATTTCAATCAAGCATAATTAAATCAGTGTAAGATCCAGATTTAAAGTTGGCGACTTTCTAGTCGTGCACAAACCTTGAATTAACCTTGAATTAACCTTGAAATGGAGTTAGAAAATAATCTTGCACTTGAAAATATGAATTTGATTTTGGCATTTTTTATTTCGAAATGGGTCTTTGAATTGAATCTTTCTTGATTGCGGTTAGATCCATTCCCTCCCCCACAATTTTTCCACCCATTTTTGTTGATTACAAACTCAAACAACTAACTTCTAACTAATTTAACTTAATTTAAAACATAAAAATTAACTAATTTAAAAAAATAAAAACTAGGTTTAACAAATAAATAAATAATAGAAGAAAAAGACAAAGTGTTATAGCCTTTTATGATTAAAATTTTATTTTGTAATCCTAAATAATTAATTAACTAATCTAATTTAAAAAATCTAAATAAATCATTAGTAAAAAAAGGACCTATAGCGAGTAAACATAGCGATTGGTCGAAAGGCCAATCGCTATTATGAATGTAGTAGCGATTGGGTTTAAATTTAATCGCTACTACATTGATAATAGGGATTGGCCTTTAGACCAATTGCTACTACCTTGACATAACGGCGATTGGTTAGAAAATCAATCACTATAAACCTAATTAAAAACCGCAAAAGAAGAGGTTCCATGTTTTACCGCCTTTTTGTAGTATTAGTAGTGATTGGATAAGTGACCAATCGTTATTCTCTATAGATTTAATTAAAACATCTCTCCTTTCCCTTTCCTTTCTGAAACCCGCTCCCCCTTGACATCTCTTTCTTCTCTCTGTCTCTTCATTCCTTCTCCTCGGCCAGAACCACCAGAACCTGATCCAATCTCCATTTCTTCTCCTTGGCCAGAACCAGATCCAATCTCCATTTCTTATTAGTCAGGATTATTTCACAAATGTTATTTGAGTATTTTGTGATATCATTTAGTTTTACTAGCACACCACTTCAATTCGTCTTTCCTTTTATCGATGGTGAGATGGTTTTCAAGGGGTCTTGAAGAAACTCAAGGATCTGCAAAAGGATCCCCCAACTTCATGAAGTGCAGTTAATACAAATGCGATTGATTAGGTCTATATATATATATAGATAGATAGTTAGATCTTTAGAGATTGAGTTTTTTTATTCACTAAACAGGTCATGTAGCTGAAGACATGTTTCATTGGCAAGCAACTATTATGGGACCAAGTGATAACCTTTATGCAAGAGGAGTTTTTCTTGTTTCCATTCATTTCCCACCTGATTATTAAACCCCCCAAGGTTGAGATCTACACATCAAATTTGTCTTTTTTTATGCTGCGTTTTTATGGTGTTTTTGTTTTTGTTCCTGTTCCTGGTCTTCAAGTTGCATTTAGAACCAAGGTTTTTCACCCAAACATTAACAGCAATGGAAGTATTTGTCTTGATATCTTGAAAGAACAATGGAGTCCTTCTTTGACCATATCTAAGGTATGTATTTATGTATTCAGTGTCTTTGGGTTATATGTATAGGTGGGTTAAGTTGAAAGATGAAAAATGTGGTGGTTTTCTTTTGGGGTTAGGTTTTGTTGTCAATCTGTTCTTTATTGACTGATCCAAACCCGGATGATCCTCTTGTACCCGAGATTGCTCATATGTACAAGACCGATAGAGGCAAGTACGAGGGAACAACGCGAAATTGGACTCAGAAATATGCAATGAGATGAAAATTGAATTTAGTTGTTTAAAAACAACTCAAGTGATCTACTACTACTATAATTAAGAACATCTTCTTAATTCCTGTGTTTAATGTTGTCATTGATTCATAATAGATGTTAAAGAACTACTACTTAATGTTGTTGGATTGTTTCTGCTATGAGGTATCAAATTGATTGCTTTGTTAAAAGATATTTGTTATTGTTGTCTTTGTCTTTATGGTTTGTGAATATTGATTGATTCATTTACTAGTTTATGGAAGTAGATGTTTCAACAGATGGAAGATGGTGTTACATAATGCTTTGGGTGATTCCTCATGCTAGCACTGGCATCTAAGTGTGTCCAACTTGAAAGACTGTAATGTACAGGTATATATATACTTTCCATTCATGAACCAAGGTCTGATTTTGTTTAAACAGGTTTGTTATGGTCGATTCTAACCAGTAAAGAAAGATGCACGTGATCTTGATTTGTTTATCCAACAAAAGAACGGCGATAATGTTGTGGATCCTGAGAAGCAGAATACATTGTATAAGGGGTTGAAGAACAAGATGCATCATCCATTGCGTGTGATTACTGTAAACCGTGGACCTGATACAGAACTATTGGTTGCCAATCCAATTAAACTATTAGGAAAAAGAATTAAGGAATTGATAGATTTTTCCAATTATGTTGAAGGATGATGTATGTTGAAATGTAGGGAAATTTGATCAAATAACCTCAAAGATGAGGTTATTTGATCTGATGGTAATTTGTTATTTTTTTTGCGCTCGTGGTGCTCTATTTTTTTATACGATTTTGCCCTTGTCGCGAAACGCTAAGTGCCTTAGCGTTTCGCGAAGTGGATTAGGGGTTTGTATAAATACTCAAATATTTTCATTTCCTTATTTTTCTTTCTCTCTCTTCTCTTCTCCAGTTCTCTCCACTTCACAGCGGCCGGCGACGGCGGCCGGCGGCGACGACGGCGACGGAGTTTCCTTCACTTCATACAAATCTATACAGATTTACAAGCTCTTCTAACCTAAGTAATTCATTCATGTTTTTATCTATTGCGGATTTACAAGATCTAACCCTAAATCTATTTTTCATGCAGGTTTCCGATTCTAGGGTTTAGGGTATGCAGGTCTCCGATTCTAACTATTTGAAGGTCGTCGAGGTAGATGTTCATTTCAGATCTGATAAACAGTTATGTTCATGTTTACATTTTCTTCATTTCAAAAACCTTTTCATAGGTTCATATTTGGTCGTATTTGTTGATTCTTATTTGTTATATGATTCATATTGGTTCATGTTTGAGCATTTCGTTAGGTTATTATTTGTTATTTGTTCATATTTGTAGAAAATCTCTGATAAGAGCGTATGTGTTTCCGTTTCAGATCTGTTTAACGTTTCGCTACGGACCGTTTCGATACGGATTTACCGTTTCGCTACGGACTTACCGTTTCGCTAAGTAGTACCTCGCGATTCGCTAAGTGTCAAGATTTTTTGTTATTTATAGTTAATCATGAACTTCATTTGACAAGGTATCTACATCACTTCATGGTTATGAAGAGAACCTGTGTTAGTAAAATAAACCTTATAATTTTACATTAATGGAAACATTTAGATTCTTCAGAAAATGCCTTTGAAGAATCTATCATTGACCTCCAGATAAGCAAAGATTGGCCGACTTTGATTTCGTTAGTCATTAAGCTAAAGAAATAAATTTCAAACAATTTTCTCTTATCTGGAGTTCAATGATAGCTTCTTCAAAGGCTTTTTCTGAAGAATCTAAATGTTTTCATGTAAAATTATAAGGTTTATTTTACTAACACAGGTTCTCTTCAAAACCATGACTTTGTTGTTGATACCTTGTCAAACGAGATAGATTACCTATGAAACCAATAAAAAATTCTGTACTTGACGATTCGCTAAGTACTACGAGCTCCAACTAGGAGAATGGTTTGAATTCGATTTCGTTATTAAACAAATATAGTAGCGAAAATGTATTCAAACCATCCTCTCTTAGCTGGAGCTCGTTCACCTCGCGATTCGCTAAGTACCTCCCGATTCGCTAAGCACCTCCCGATTCGCTAAGTACCTCGCGATTCGCTAAGTACCTCGCGTTTCGCTAAGTACCTAGCGATTCGCTAAGTGCCTCCTGATTCGCTAAGTGCCTCCCGATTCGCTAAGTGCCTCCCGATTCGCTAAGTACCTCCCGACTCGCTACGGAAGTTGAAGAGACGCGCGTACGCACACGCGCTATACCTTATATATTCAAAAATTTCAGAACATTTCATTTCAACCGCCCGACTCTCTCTATCTATCCCATTGTCTCTTCACTGAATCTTGTCAAGGCCGATCATTTCTGCTTTCTTCTCGTTCATCATTAAGGTTTGTTCATTCTTCTCCCTGCCGATCATTTTCTGTTTTTTTGTTCATGAGTTTCGGTTTTTGCATGTTAAGTGTAAATGCATGTTAAGTGTTTCTTTGTCTTTTTCGTTGTTTTTATTAGTTTATGAAACGTGTGGTCCATTTTTGTTGTCTTCTGTTCAGTATATTTTTTTGTCATTAGGGTTTCGCTAGGTACCTCCCGATTCGCTAAATACCTCCTGATTCGCTAAGTACCTAGCGATTCGCTAAATACCTAGTGGTGGCCGATCATTTTCTGGTTTTTTGTTTATGGATTTTGGTCTTTGCATGTTAAGTTTAGGTGTTTGTTTCAGATTTTTTGTTTAGGGTTTTTGCATGTTAAGTTTTATTGTTTGTTTCTATTTAGTTATGTATGGTTAATGCTGTCTTATGTTCAGTTAACGGTTTCGCTAGGTACCTTTCGATTCGCTAAGTACCTCCCGGTTCGCTAAGTACCTAGCGATTCGCTAAGTACCTAGCGATTCGCTAAGTACCTAGCGATTCGCTAAGTACCTAGCGATTCGCTAAGTACCTCCTGATTTGCTAAGTACCTCCCGATTCGCTAAGTTCTTATGGTGTATGTGTTTGTTCTTACATTTTTGATGATGTTGTTCCTTTTGTAGATGGCAGAAACAACAGTTACTGAGTTTCTTGGTCGGATTTCGTGGAAAAGTGCCCTCACCCTGAAGAAGATTGTTAATAAGTTCGAGGAAATGGATCTTTTGGAGAGTGTGTACAATACCCAGTTCAGATCATTATTCACAGCCCCCTCTTGCAGTTCTCAGGAACTATTGTACATCATATGTTGATGAGGAGGTTAAGCTCAAACTCCAAGGAGATAACTTTCATGGTGAATGGGAAAAAGCTTGTATTTGGTATGAAGGAGTATGCGTTGGTTACCGGCCTATGTTTCGGCATTTTTCCTGAGTTGGACCAAGAAAAATTGTGTTGTTGTCCACCTCTCTCGGTGAAATATTTAAAAAGGAGCATGAGTGTGAAAATGTGCGACTTGAAGAAAGCTTTTATCAAATGCAAACACAAGGAAGATGCATTCAAGATGGGGCTGGTATGCCTGATTTGCCAGTACTTATTCACATTTGACCCAAAAAGAGTTATATTTCCAAAAATACTCAACATGGTGGAAGACAAGGACACTTTCCTCCAATATCCATGGGGGAAGGTCAACTTTAGAGCCACCCTCAAGGGTTTAAACAAGAAAATGAAACATCTCAGTACCTCATATTTTGAGAAGAAGGAGAAGGCTGAAGATCCTTATGCTCCTTTTGCATATAACATATATGGGTTCGCATTGGCACTTCAAGTGTGGACGTATGAGGTCATTGAAAACTTTATCCCTAAATTCGCCAGAAGGAATCAGATTAATGTCCCTCTACGCCCAAGGTTATTACTCTATCATTCCAACAGGAAAAACACATCGATCGAGGTAAAGACTACCCTAGAGACCACGGATGTGACTGAGATGGAAGAGTCCTCCATTGAGAAGAGGTTATACAGTGGTGAGGAATTTGAACAAATCGACGAGACAACTGATGATTTTTTTGAGGGATTTACTGATGGGAAGGTAATAAAAGATGATTTTGATGAAGATGAAGAAAGTGAACATGAAGAAGTTACTCTCAATCCCCCCAACCTACCACCAGGAAGAGAAAGGCTGATGCTACTCTTAAAGAAGCAGTCAACTTGAAGAAGAAGCTTGCTTATGAATCGATTCCGGCCCGCATTCTTACTCCCCCCTCCGCGACCTCAAGTCCTCGGGCTGAGACACCTCCTCCTCGGGCTCAGACACCTTCTCCTCGGGCTCTAACACCTTCTGTTGGATGTGAATTTAATGAGTTGAAGGAGGAGATGAAAATAGAGATGAAAGAGGTGCTGAAAAAGATGAAAACAGAGCTCATCAAAGAGTTGAAAATCACAATCCAAGAAACTCAAGAAACTCACCTTGAGTCGTTCAAAAAGATGGTTTTTAATATGTCCAAACAGTTGTTAGATAAATCCAACAAAAGGATGTCCATATTATTAACCAGATTAGATGATATGGAGGAGAATATAAAGAAGAAGAAGAGTAAGAAGAAGGATTCTAAGAAGGATGTGAAGGTCGAAGAGGAGAAGACTACTGAGGTATTGAGATATTGAATTTTGCACTTCACATTTCATTTCTCTAAGTACATATCTGATCTGACCAGTACCTATTTTTCAGGTTAAGGATTCTAAGAAGAATGTCGAAGTTGATAAGAGCAAGGTTGAACAAAAGGAGGAGAAGAAAGAGGTATTCTGCGTACTTGTCGTTTCGCTAAGTTAGTACTTGTCGTTTCGCCAAGTACTTGTCGTTTCGCTAAGTTAGTACTTGTCGTTTCGCCAAGTACTTGTCGTTTCGCTAAGTTAGTACTTGTCGTTTCGCTAAGTTAGTACTTGTCGTTTCGCCAAGTACTTGTCGTTTCGCTAAGTTAGTACTTGTCGTTTCGCCAAGTACTTGTCGTTTCGCCAAGTACTTGTCGTTTCGCTAAGTTAGTACCACTAGCTAAGTACTGACCAGAATTTTGTCTATTTTGTAGGAGATGATAGCGATACAGGAGACTGTGGGGGATGATGAGAAGGTGAATGATGGGAATGATGGGAAGAAAGATGATGTAAAGGAGGACGATGAGAAGGTGGATGATGAACGAAAAGAGGACGATGAGAAGGTGGAGGACGAACAGAAGGTGGAGGACGATGAGAAGGTGGAGGATGAACGAAAAGAGAACGATGCGAAGGTGGAGGACGTAAAGGTGGAGGATGATGAGAAGATGGATGATGAGGCTAAGGTGGAGGATGGTGAGAAGCTGGATGGTGTGGCTAAGGTGGATGATGTGGAGGTTGATCTGAAAGTGAAGATGAAGGATCTGAAAGTGAAGGTGAAGGATGAGAAGAGTGTGGGTGTGAATGTGAAGGCACAGAAAAATGAGGAAATTATGGGAGGAGATGACAACGATGACAATGATGATTTCCAGTTATACAATACTCCTCATAAAGGAAATTATGGGAGGAGAGTAAGGAAGCCGAAAAAAGATGACTCGTACACCAACCCTTCTTTGTCAAAACTGCCCAAGACAAAGGATCCAATGAAAGTGAATCACCTTCCAAAATTTGAAGATGAGCTGCTGGATAAAGTAAAAGCGTGTTTGGTTATCCAGAAACCGATAATCAGACAAAGGATGTACATCTTTGCCAAGCAAAGAAGGATATGTTTGTTAGAGTTATAACAAGGTTGACATGGCTTGAAGACACTGTAAGTCGTGCAAATCAATTCATTATTCATTAATACTCATCGTTTCGCCAAGTACTCATCGTTTCGCTGAGTACTAATCGTCTCGCTTAGTACTCATCGTTTCGCTTAGTACTTATCGTTTCGCTGAGTACTTATCGTTTCGCTTAATACTTATCGTTTCGCTTAATATTTAGTCAATGTTGTTTGATATATATTGAATGTATGTTGTATACTCCCATTGTGCAGGAAATCGATGCATTCTGCCATCTATTGCGGAAAAGGATTTCCGACTATCCCAAGACATATAAAAATTCGCATGTGGCAATAGGGAACTGCGTATTGTCGGATAGAATCAGGCGAGAGCACAGGGCTTTTATTAAGGATCCTGCAAACTATCCAGTCGCCGAATTCAAAGACTATTATATGGGCGCACCACATAGATATATGCCCGAATGGTCAACAATTGACGATGTCTACATGCCTGTGAACATTAACCAGCGACACTGGATTTTGTGTGTACCACGTCTTCAAAAGTACCGCATTGACGTGTACGACTGTGATGCCTATCTTTATAAGAATCTGGATCCTTATTTGAAACCCTTCTGCGACATGATTCCACATATATTCGCAAAGACAATCACTCCTGGTGAGAGGGTAAGGTATCCTAAATTCAACTTCGAAGGCCCCATCCAACCAATGACTTACAAACGGTTACCACACCCCAAAGTGAAAACCGCTGCAGCTAAGGTTGGAGAAGTCCCACGGGCAACAGAGAGCGGGGACTGTGGGGTATTCACGCTAATGTATATGGAACACTTGAGCGCTAATCAAGCCGTGCACAATGCGACCTCATAAAACATGGAGTTCTTTAGGCAGAAGATGGCGGTCAGGTTATTCCATCAGATTATCGAACCTTAGTGTCAACATTATTTTGAAGTAAATTGTGTAAATTGGATAACTTATTTTGATGTATTGTAAACCTTGATGAATATTTTGGAAGTTGGATGATAAATTATTTTGATGTATTGAATTTTGAACTTGAATTGCAGAAAACCTTCAACGTAAAAAACAAGTGTAACCCTTGAATTGACCCTTCAACGTACAAAAAAGATAACCTCGAATTGACTCTTCGTTTCGCTAAGTTAGGGTCATCGTTTCGCTAAGTTAGTACTCTTCGTTTCGCTAAGTTAGTACTTGTCGTTTCGCTAAGTACCTCGCGTTTCGCTAAGTTAGTACTTGTCGTTTCCCTAATTACCTCGCGATTCGCTAAGTACCTTGCGTTTCGCTAAGTACTCAGCGTTTTGCTAAGTTATTACTCATCGTTTCCCTACTCATATACTACTACTACAACATACAACATAAACTTTAAACCTGAATTAACAACATAGTATCTTACGCATAGTATCTTACCAGTACCATAGTTCAATTAACAACATATATATTACAACATAGTATCTATCAAGCTAAAGGTTCATATTGTTGAGATGATGACTCATGTTGCTTAGATGATGAAGCTCTTGCAGTAGATGGTGCAGGCATCACTGCTTTGCATGTTGCCCTATTATGTCCTAGCCCAGCACATGAGTTGCATCGTCTCAGGACCTTACGGACCTCACCCTGGGATGACCTACGCTTTGTTTGTGGCCTACCTTTCTTAAACTTTACATTTGGTTTAAAACATGAACGTTGCTTGATATGTTCGGGAACATCCCAATTTTCTTCATCACCAGGAGGATAACATGTCTCGGCATATGAATTTATCCAACACTCAGTTGTGTAATACCTGTGTGCAGGGAAAATATAACGAATTATTAATTGGTTAAACAGAATGAACACGTGAGCTAAATCTTAATACCTTGAACAGAAGTCATAAGAAACAAAATTCCGACTATGGGCAGCAGCCATTGCATGCATACAAGGAAGACCCGAAACTTCAAATACTCTACAAGTGCAGTTCATGTCTTTCAAATTGACTTTGAAATGGGACTGATTGTCATGCACATAAAACTCGAATCGGTTAAGCGATTGGACTGTATAGAATCTGGCCTTCTCGAATCCCTCACGTAACACCTTCTCATAATTTGGAGATAAAACTTCTTCGTGATTAGACGCTCTTTCTCTTCTATCGTTAAACCAATGTTGTATTGTGAATCTTAAATACTCAGCCATTTCTGAAATGGGATACTTTCTGGCTTCCCTGCTCTAACTATTTAAACTCTCAGCATAATTGCTTGTGAGTTGATTGTATCGCTTACCGGGAAAAAATGCTCTACTCCATCTTTGGAACCCAATTTCTTCCAAATAGGCAGCAATCCTGTGATCTTTAACCTTGATCTTGTCAAACCACCGATTAAATTCGTGGATAGTGTATGCCCTTGAAGCCGAATCAAACTCCGCATGACACTTATCACTTTTGAATTTGGCCACAATATTCATTTTTATGTGATATATGCACGCACCGTGGTCTGCTTCTGGGAAAATAGCACACAAGGCATTAGCGATGCTTGGGTGTCTGTCGGATACGAAGACGAGATCATCAACTAATCCAATTGCGCCTCTTAGTTTTTGCATGAAATAAGTCCAGGAGTTATTATTCTCTGAATCAACAATGCCGAATGCGATAGGATATAGTTGCTCATTCGCATCCAATGCAATAGCCACCAATAATTGACCACCCACCTTGTGCTTAAGAAAACTAGCATCAACACATAATATAGGACGGCAAAAGGATTTGAAACCCCTAATTGAGAGGCCTAGGGACATGAACATATACTTGAAGTGGTCGAGCTCGTCTGTCTGTATGTCGGTTATGGTACCAGGATTATACTTCTCCAACATGTAAAGGTATGATGGCAGTATTCCATAGGAATCCTCTACCGTTCCTCGCACAGCTATTAAAGCATTTTCCCTTGCCTTCCATGCCTTATTATAAGTCAAAAATATCCCATAAGTTGTCTGCATGTCTTCAATTATTTTCTTTGGCAAGTGGTTATGATGATGGTCCATGTACTTTCTCTTCACGCACTGCCGAATAACCCATGCTGGTGTTTGCATTTTTTTTTTTAGCCTCGAAAAAACTGAGCATGAGTGTTGTTGCTCAAATTTCCAGATCTCAAACATCTCAGAAAACTTACCTTTCATAGCTCGCAAGCTCCACTTGCATGTCTCATCCAAACATTTGAGTTCCCAAAGATTTTTTCTTGACTTCTCCACTTTAAATTCAAAATGATTGGTCATCGCATATTTATATAGAGCAAGTTGAAGTTCTTTTTTATTTTTAAACAACGAACCGACTTCCAATACGGTTTCACTAGTTAATGCCATCGCAAATGTGGGGTCTGGCGGTGATGTGTCTGTCGGGTCTGTCGATGGTGTACCCATTGAAGATCGTCTTGCACTAGATGGTGTAACCATTGATGATCTTCTTGCACTAGTTGGTGTACTGATTGATGTCTTTCTTGCACTAGTTGGTGTACCCAATGATGATCTTCTTGGAATTGGTTGTATAGGTATTGATGTTTTTTCACCACTATTAACATGCAAGTCCTGAGTAAGTGGGATGTGAGGCAAAAAGCTTTCTCCGGCTTCATTTTGACTTTCAACAAAGAATTCCGAGGGTACAACAGGTGGTACAAATTTTTGAGTAAGTTGTGGTGGTAGTATACTTTCTTGAGTTGGGTATGTAAGTAGTGGTATCTTTTCTTTAGTAAATGCTGACTTCTACACTATAGATACACACAATGGTGACACTGTTCGACCCAAAATCAAGCGTGATAAATATGTGTTCAAATCCCCATCATTATCAATAAAAACAGGTTTTGGATTTCTGATATTCGGAATATCATACTTCACTTGGAGCACTAAATCGTATGTTGATATCTGCACATTAAGTCTATCGTAGAGTATATCAAGTAATTCAGCATAACGAGTACTTTGGGGTAGATCAAATGTTTTGATTGAAGATGCATCAAAATACAGTATTCCATCAGCATCAAGTTTCCACTCTCCATTATAGAAAATGAAAACTTCAGTTGCAATAAAAAAACATGATTTGATTTAGAGACGGATAATTAATACTTCGTGAATCGCTAGGAACTTAGCGAAACGGGAAGGCCTTCGCGAATCGTTAGGCACTTAGCGAAACGGGAAGGCCTTCGCGAATCGCTAGGCACTTAGCGAAACGGGAAGAAAACCCTAATCAATCTCAGAAACCGAACATCAATAAAACATGCTTAAAATACACGTACCTATTGGAATAGTGCTCGTGCTCGTCGTGGAGCTCATAGTGGATTTCAAACGAACCGTCGCCGCCGAGATCTCCGACGAGTTCGCCGCCGCCGCCGGAATTTAGAGAGAAGGAGGGGAAGAGCGGGAAGAGAGAAGGAGAAAAAAATAAATGAAAAAAAAGCACGGAGGTTATATTAAATAGTAAGGGTAATATGGACATTTCACATATCGTCATTTCGCGAAACGCTAAGTCACTTAGCGTTTCGCGATAAGGGCAAAATCGTCCAAAAAAAATAAAATCACCACGAGAGCAATAAAATTAACAAATTACCATCAGATCAAATAACCTCATCTTTGAGGTTATTTGATCAAATTTCCCGAAATGTATGTATAAAAGACTCTTCTTGATAAATGAATAAAATTATAATAAATTATTTTTAAAAATAAAAAATTTTGCTAAAGGAAGTGCCGATTGGTTAAGAAACCAATCGTTAAATGATTTGAGTAGTAGCGATTGATTATTACACTAATTGCTATAGGCTTATAGCGATTGGTTATCTACCAATCGTCGTTGCCAATTAAGGCAATAACGAGAAAACTTCTGCCGATTGAGAGCGATTGGTATATGACCAATCGCTATAGGCCTATAGCGATTAGTTTTGAGGTTAATAACGATTGATTTACCAATCGCTATAGGGTCTTTTTTTACTAGTGAATTAATATAATCCAATTAATAAAACTAATTATCACCTGAGTTGAGACTTAGTATTATACCCCCCAAAATGATTTTATTTTCTAATTCTGATTAATTAATTTAAAAAACTAATTAAATTAATCTATTCTAATTAATAAAACTAATTATCACCTAAGGTGAGACTTATTAGACTTATTGTTATACCCAAAATGATTTTATTTTCTCTAACTAATTAAAACTAAACTAATTAACATTAAAGAAATGGTAAATTATATATATATATATATATATATATATATATATATATATATATTTGTATAATTTAATATTCAGGTAATCTTAATTAATTAAAACAAAACCATAAATATATTAAATATGATAATAATCTTAAGTGTTTTAACTTAGACTAATTATCACCTTAACTTATTATAAATCTGAAATCAACTATTTTTTGGAAAACATAATTATTCCAACAATAATTGACTGCTTAATAATCCGTGCACTGAATCTGTGTATGGATTTTAATTGACTATAGGCTCAGGATTTATTAAAATTATAAACTATAAAATTGAGAAGTAAAAATGAGTATCAACAACAGGTACTTTGTAGGAGTCTCGTTCAAGGTATGGTTTCAATTAAAAAATGAAGATGAGAAATACACAACTTCAGGTTTTATCTTTCCTATCCATCTTCGACATTTTAATTTTTGGGTTCATAAAATTGTTTCCTATTTGATCAAGTTTTGACACACATTTTGTTAAACGATAATCTTTTTCTCTAAACTCTGTCCAAGAGGGGCATTTTGTAGACACCATTTTTACATCCCCAAAATTAAAATAAATCTAATTAGTTTAGTATTATGATCATACTTACTAGATCGGCAGATAAAAACCAAAAATACTTTTCAAAATTGGATCGAAATGTCCCTTTTAAAGTGGCCCAAACGCCAATTTTTAAAAACACTCGGAATTTGAAAGAGCTTATACTTTCAGATTGACTAGTTCAGAAAATTGTGAACTTCGACTATAATCTTACAATTTTTAGCTTATATATGTCTCATTATGTACTAATCTAAAACTTTTACAGGTCAAATGAAAAGGTTAATGTTAAAGAACTCAATTTTTGGTTCCTCATCTCAAAAAGATAAAAACAATTTTCGTAAGGAAAGTCTTTGTATCTACTTTCTACAAACAGTATTCAAGATTGTGTTTACCATCAAATTCCTTCATTGTGTCCTCTTTATAGACAAATCACACATAAGGATAGTTAAGACATGGAACTCACAAAGAAGCGAGAAGAGTGAATTTCAAAGGTAGCATCGCGCTAAGTGTGGGGGAAGCAACTTCCTTTGCCTATAGAGCCCCGTCCGGTGAAGGAAGCGAGCCAATTTATGGATGATGGCAAAGAGCGAAGAGATTCGGTAAGGGTCTTTTAGACCTAAACTAAATAATAACTTGCCTAAGAAGGTGGATTCTCCCATTTTGGATCCTTGGACTTCCTAAAGTGACGCATCAGGATGAATATATGTGGCACTTAATGAGGAATGATAGCGTGGAGGAGCTAAATGCCGTTAAAAAGGATGGAAGGCCAAAAATTAAATCTGATTGAAGCAGGACAGGACCAAGAGGCCTTAATTCCTCCCAAAACCGTCGGAAGTAGTCTAAGAGTTTGGACACTAAAAGCAATGCTGAATCCGCTAGGGTTTCCAAAGACTCAACAAACGTAGGACATGCAGTGGGGAAGAAGAACGAAGGAGCTAATTCAGTCGGTCAATTTTCGGATTGTACGATCTAGTTTTAAACATTGGGCCTTTGAATGGATAAACAACGATTATGATAGATCCTTTCGGAGAAGAAATATTTTTTTTAGAAAAGATATGGAACCAGGAATGGTTAGGAGAGCGAAATAAAAAAAAATGCGTAAATAAATTTTGTGTAAGCTTTTGAAATTTTATACAAAATTCACATAAAAATTTACTTAAATTTTTGAAAATTTTAAAAATTTTGTGTAAGTCTATAACACTAGTTTCTTGATCATTATAAATCTTCCTAAAGAGACCTGTTTGTTTGGAGTTTTTAATTTTAATTGTTTTTCACAATTAAAAACCTACACTATTTTTTAAAAATCCCAAAAAATAGATAACATTACTTTCCTCTATAATCATCGACATCAATTGTAGATACCAACATTTAAATATTATTTTAACATTTTAAATACAATAAATGTCTACAACTTGGAAAATAATTGGTTAAATAAAACGTAATAAAACATAATTTTCAAAAAACATAGTCAAAGCTTTTATAAAAAGATACCGTTCTTTAAAGGGCACGAAGGATATAATGCGAGAGCCCTTTCCCGAGTCTAACCAAACATCGGACCCGAAAGAATCTCTAATAAATCACGATTATATATAAATCAATATTGAATTGATTTTAGTTTAAAAATCAATAGGCGGCCACTCTACCAGTCTTTTAAAAAAAGTTATTTTAAAAAATTAAAAACTCTTCTTAATTAAATTAAATTTTATTAAATTAATTAACTGTTTAAAAATAAAAATACATGTTTGCATAAAAATTTTGAATAAAAGATTTTCTTCTCCACTCAAACCGAGATTAGAGTTGACCAAATAGTCAACGAGCCCAGGAGGAAGGGATTTCCGGCATCACAATGTTTGTTTAATGTTCTCACATAATCATACGTACGACACATTTAATCCGGTAAGGAATTAACTATGACATTTTTTAAAATCTTTCAATTTTAGTTGATTAGAAATCCTAAACATTTGTTAATCCTTTCTTTGTAATCACATCTTGGCAATTGATTATTTTATAAAAGTATTTTTTCCACATGCATATTACCTTATTTAATGTTGTTGATGTCTTTTGCAATTGAAATAAATTCTATTCGTTATTTACTTGATACCGGCCTTTTAATCATTCCCAACGCTCCATTATTGTTTATGTATGTAATCTTCTTTGATTTATTTGATTAGAGAACCAAGATGGAACAATAGAGTCAGCTTTAATCTACCTTGAATAATTTTTGTGATTCATGCATATTTTTGTATGATTTCATAAGATTTAATTAGATTATCTTTATTTTGTGAATTTACCGGCATTGATTTTAACATTTCTTTTTGGATGAATTCGTATTTTAAATTATACAAATAAATTATAAATTAAGTTTGATATTTGTTATGATAATAATAAGAAGAATATAAATGGGTTTGATGATTATTATTATATATATAATATGATACATGTATTATAAATTTGTTACTAAGTAAATGATACTTAAAATATAAAGTTTATTTATTTTCTAATTTATAATTTTTTCTTTGTACTTATATAATAAGATCAAGACTAAAAATCATGCATAGCACAATATTAGGATTGGTAGAGAATTGAGCCAATTAAGAAGCAGGTAGCGCAAGGATATATCAAATATATAAGAGCAGAAAATAAATAAATAAAAATTCAGAAAAGAATTGAATGAATGCTAATTGAGAGAAAGATTATTTTATTTAAGTAGGATAGATAGATTGATAGATGATCAGTCAAAAGACATGATCATGTAGGTTTCTCTCTCTCTCTCTCTCTCTCCCACCCCCCAGTATCACTCAGTCGATAGGTTAATTAGTCCCTACCCAGGCAGCGGCAGCGCTCACCACTGATACAGCCGGACCTTTGGTATTTGGAGTGCATAATCGCTTTGCACTGGCTGAAACAAGCTGCATCAGTGCAGCGAATGAGAGGGAAAACTACTTCGAGCCCATCAGAAGGTTCAACTGTAAATATACTAACCAGTAGAAATATCAAAACCATGGTCCTGGTCCTGGTCCTGGTCCTTGTCTTGGTAGTGGCCATGGTCTTGGTTGAACTTGAATGGTCTTGGTTGGAAGTATTGAACTTGAATATGGTCTTGGTTGAAGTATTGAACTCGAATGCCTTTTGTGTTAAGACTTTATCCCTTTTTATATTGAAGGTTTTCTTAGGACCCAGCAATTAACATGCCTACCTAACTCGTGGGTTAGGAATATAATTAATAAGCAACTAATTAGTACTCTAATTAGTCACACCAAAATGTTTGAAAAAAAAATACAAATGCAAGAATGGGAAAAAAATTAAATTCAATCTCTTAATTACTTACCTAAAGTTGGTTGTTAGGTTAATGACATTATGTGGCTTGAATTTGTAGAAAATTCACATTTACTTTTTTACATACTGTTTTTAAAATCAAGAGTGTTTGAAACCATTAATTGTTGATGATAATTAATTAGAGAAAGAGAAACTTACGCAATTTAGATAACAATATTTTGAAAATTAATTTGTATTTGAAACCTCTATTTTGCACTAAAATTTTAATAAACACACCTACCATGATGCCTAAAATCCTTCTAGTAATCACTTAGACTAGCTCACTAACACCTCTTTGATGGATTGAGTGATTTTTGAACCCTCATAATATGCTTAAGGTGATTTTATAGTAAAACCCTAAATATTAAAAAATAAAAGTTTAAATATTTTGTTTGAGGCTGTGATTATTTGATTTCTTCCTTTGCGTCCATGTCTTGTTTTGTTTCATAATCAAGACAGGCAGCTAATTGGTATTTAATTTGTTAAAAAAGTATTAATTTTTATTTTCTATTTTAGATGGAATATAAAGAAGATCTTATTTCTTTCAAATCTTACTTGTTTTGGTTTATTGTATTATCGAATTAATTAATATATAGTTATTTTAATTTTTAGGAAATCTTACTTAGATTTTGGCTAGCTTCAATTTTGTAATTACATCTAGGTAGGGGTCCACCATGTGTATTTTTTTATTCAGTCATGGAACTCATGCACTATCATAAATATTATAATTAATAACATCTTGAATGGACATATAGTTTAGGACGGAAAATATATGGCACATAAGTAATAACAAAGCAATTCAGTGATATGTGACCGGCATTGGAAAACAAAATACTAGTTCACTAGTGTAGGTATTAAATAGTTAAGTTTTAGGATTTATACTTGATCATTCACAAAATTTGCTGGGTTGACCCAATAAAAGATTTTAACCAATCATCTGAAAGTGTGTATTATTATATAAAACTTCTTTTAAATTCTCAAAACATTCAATAAAAGAAAGAGAATTTTATTCCTAAGCCTCATTATTACAAATAAAGCACGCCATAATTATTAATGGCAACTATAAAAATCACTTAACTTAATTTTAAATTTTATACCGTTTAATTGCTATTATTTATTTATATTTTTGTGGAGAATTTATTTTTTTTATGTGTAATCAAATAGTAAGACAAATATAAACTATAAAGTAACTCCATAATTAAGCCTCATGATCGAATCTCATATGACAAAATATAAGTTTCCCTTTTCCAGTTAGTGATTCAAATATGCTACTAGATGTTCAGACAACTTCTAAAGACTATTCGCTAATACTCAGACAAGGCTCACTTATGGTTAGAACATTTCTAACATAAACTCAAGGTTTTATCCTTCTTCGATCATCTCCCCGTGAGAGTCTTTTTCTCTCATTTTAGCTTTGTGTCCCTCTCTCAAATGGTCTGTAAATCCATTTATAGAAGCTTGGGCTCACAATTTTTTTATTTTTACCCAGTCTTCTAAGCGACTGACTTCATTGGCGAGAAAATCAGGATATAGCGAAATATGAGCTCGCAAAAGAATCTGGCAAAAACACGTAGTGGGTAAATGGCCAAATGAAACCTATAATTGCATGTGAGGAAGGTGGATGACTTTCTTTTTTTTCTTTTCTTTTTCTTTTTTTTTTTCATCCAATGGCTATGATTTCCAAGTTCTTTGGTCTGAGTTAATCAATAATCAATAGTAATAGATATATTTTATTTTATATTTTGGACATATAAATTTATTTATTTCCTAAAATACCTTCAAAATTAAACAATAATATATAATAAAGAGTGCATTTACCTTAATTATTATTGTAACAATTATTTTGAATTATTATTATATTTTTCTAATATCTAATATAATTACAAAATAAATAATATTGATGTGCAGTCATATGCCAGTACCATGCCAGGCCAATTCTATTTTTCATGTTAGTATAACAATCCTTGAACTTATTTATATCTTCTCAGGTCTTGTATTTAGAAATAATTAAAAGGCTAATTGTAGATCATATAATATAATGGTAACATGACATATACTACCAAGCGGAATGTTTGTCAGGAAAGAACACAATTTTTCATTGAAATATTAGTTATATATTGAAAAGGAAAATAATACATATTTAAATTAGGAGGGCTTCGAAACTCGCCTAGTGAATGGTTTTGTGACAAATATCAAATTTATCACACAAATGATCAATTCAAGAATCACTATAAAATAAAAAATTGTTATAGCACTCAATTTGTTGGACAAGATTATCTTTTGAAATCGGATTTAACAACGATTTGAAGTTATTTACAACTAGTGACAAATAGTGGGAGGAGAATCATGTAACTTTGTAATGCTTTTACAATTAAGGTTTGACCTATTATACAATCAATAGACAATAGGATCTTTGATTATTTTATTTTTGTAATATGTGAGAGACTAAAAGGGTGGTTACAAGTGAAAAAAAAAACTAATTGCGGATTATGACTTGTTGGAGAATGTATTTGGGACTCACAAATCGACCTAGTTAACATAGACGAGGGCTCGGACGACTCTAATAAGAATGATGATATTAGATTTTCTAACCCAATGAGTTACAATCCAAGTCTATTCTAGCTATTCTCAATCCTTCATATGGATCCTGGATATATTCATTTTTTATTTCATTAAGCGAAAGGTAATTCTGTCAAATGCCCCAATGAAGAAGAAAACTCAGTGAATCTCCCCTTGTAATGCTTTACACGAGTTCGTATTAAGGTTTGACCTATTATACATGATTATCTTATTTTTGTAATATGTGAGAGACTAAAAGGGTTGTTGCAATTGAAAAACAGACTAATTGCGGATTATGACTTGTTGGAGAATGTATTTGGGACTCACAAATCGACCACATGTGAAAACATGAGACATGTAGTTAACATAGACGAATGCTCGGACGACTCTAATAAGAATGATGATATTAGATTTTCTAACCCAATGAGTTACAATCCAAGTCTAGGGATGGAGTCTCGCCATGGAAGCTAGGGGAGTAAGCGAAAGGAAATTCTGTCAAATAAATTAATTTCACTGTTCTTTAAGGCAAAGGAGGACAACAAACATATGACGAACTCTCCCAACATATTTGACTCGCCGCCTGACCACAATAACACTATTATGCACCACTCTGACGTTTTCTTATTATCGATTGATTGGGTCACCACCGAATATAAAGAAATGCATCAAACTCATGCACAAAGTTCACAAACTTAGTAGCTGATCAGAACTATATAGGATTGGAGTGGAAGTGTTCATTTCTTTTCCAAATCTTATTTATAATTTCTTGGAAATTGATGATCAACATGAGTAGTCAGAGTATCTTTGTTGAAAAAATAAGCACATGTGCGGAGGACAACCCAATGAAACACGGGACGAACAACTACCTCGTCAATTAGGCGCAATAATTTTCAATAATTTTTCGTATGACTTAAATTTCCCTTGAATCAATCATTTTAATTGATTACATGTATTTCAACCAATTAAGTTGTCTTGCACCATTTCCTCGAATAAATTATCATACTCATCATTTTCAAGTTTATCTCCTCCTTGTATGAGAAGAGATGTTTTTAAAAAATTAATGGCGATTTATATCAAATGGATGATCGTTATGTTGATTCAAACTTATTAAACAAATTCAGATTATTCAAGCAACCACCGGCTTGCACAATTTCATTGAAAAAATAATTTTGCAGCAATCATATATGAGAATCACACATCTCTTGTTACCACATTATGAAATGGATTATTTTTTAGATGAACTTTCTAGAAATATTTATCAATGTATTAGACCTCATGAGTTATCCTGGACGATGAAAACTATATTTAGGAAATGAGATTAGGGACATGATAAACTAAGTTTTCAACTATTATTATTTATTTAATTATTTTACTTTACAAGAAATTGAGTATTTATATATTTTATTAAATTCATAAATAAATGAAGTAATTAATAGTTGACCTAATTATTTAGATTTTCTTTTAATTTGATTGCAAATTTCTATTTAAATATCAATGTAATCTAATTATTAATAACTTTTTATTATAGGAAAAAAAAGTGTTAACTACGAAATTAAAAAATAAACGTGCAGAAAAAAATTCGGGCACTTTGCAAATATTTGTCTTGATTAAAAAAATTAATGAATAGCGTACAAAATGGTAACCTACTAGAAACGACAAAACAATACTTTTTAAAATTTTATAATATATTATTTAATAATAAAATTAATAATTGTATTATAAATTAATAATAAAATTATAAAATATTTAAAAGAATATGTATTTTAATATTTTGTATATTGAAAATATGATTTGATCCACTGATCGAGAAAGTGAATAACTCAATTTCCGGTTGGGCAGCAAATAAATTTACATACGCGGGAAGATTTGAGCTGGTCAAAACGTGGTAATCGGATTCGTCGGTTACAGGTCGCAGCAACTCGTGATCCCGAAGAAGTTAGTGAAAGAACTTGACGCGCTAATGAGAAACTTTATTTGGGGAAGCGGCGGGATAGGCGGGAAGAAGGTTAAGTGGACCGCACTTTGCAAATCAAAGAAAGAAGGCGATATATGGCTCAAGAATTGTGTTGAATGGAATAAAGCGTTGACGTATAAGCACCTATGGGTCATCGAGAGCAAACAAAAATAACTCTGGATCAAGTGGTCCACACCCAGTTTATGAAACACGAATCAAGCGTTTGGACATCCAAAATAAGCAAAGGTATGAGATGGTCGTTAAAGAAAATCCTTAAGCAAAAAACAATATTGCAGGTCTCTTTAATATTAGTTGGGGAGACGGTAGAAACAAATTGTTTTGGTATGATCCCTGATATGAGGACCAACCACTAATCAATAAAGAGGAATTCAGAAACGTGAGGATTAGACGGGACAACCTAAGTGTCAAGGTCAGAGACATTAAAGATGGACTATAGAATTCGCTCATTAGACGAATATCGGTGGGGCAGCGCATTCTCGAACATATCAGTAACATCTAATTCAACCAAAGAACAGACGTACACTGATGAAAAGTTGAGGAAAACGGGAAGATGATTTCAAGCAAAGTGTGGAACACCATCCGAGAGAAGGAGCAAACAATAGATTGGGCTAATCTGGTCTGGTCGTTAAAGGTTATCCCGAGACACCAATTCATCATATGGCTTACATTTTAAGAAAGGCTAAACACGAGTGATCACGTCAGGAAGTACATAGAAATTCCGGATTCAAGTTGTCTGTTGTGTGAAGGGAATGAAGAAACAACTTATCATCTTTTCGGGAACTATTCATTTGCCTCAAAATTTTGGAATAAATTTGCAAAAAATATGGAGATGACCAGATTTCCAGGAGACTGGAATGAAATCAAGGAAGTGGTTGTGAAGAAAGCGAAGGGCGCAAAGTTTATGTCAGAGATTTTCAAATACGGATTCGGCTAAACATTTTACAACATCTAGCGAGAGAGAAACGCGAGGGCATTCTCGAGGAATCGAAAAAGTCTGGAGCAGACCTGGGATGATATTGTAACAAACTTTTGCATGAAACATCTAGACGTGGAGAAAAGCCCCGAAAAACGAACAAAATTGGAACCTCTACAAAAACTAGAAGGTAACATATCTGGAAGTCACCAAAGACGCAATTTTTTTAGCAAGATAAACGCAATTTAAATTTGTTTGTAATTCCGATGATTGTTTGTAATTCATTTGTTTTTAGACCGTAACAAACTTAATTTGTCTAGACTTGTCTAGAAAAATACATAAACTCATTTGGGTTTTTTTCAAGTTTTTTAGGATTTTTAATAAAATTACGTTGAGTCGTTTTTCAAAAAAATAAAAAAAATCTAATTTGATTGATGAAAATAAATTAAATGTATATTTGTGTTTTGGATAAAAAAAAAAAACAATATGGACAAGACCTTGTTGAGTTTCTTTTTTAGATTTATGTGAAATTTTTTCTCATAAAATATGCATGAATCATGGTATAATTGTCCCTAACAAAAGAATATCTGTAATTTGTACAGATAATAAAATCACTATTATAATTTCACAAACATAAGAAAATGTTGAATATCATTGTCTCACGAATTATCACAAAATAATATTATCCCATTCAAACTATATATATATATATATATATATATATATATATATATATATATATATATATATATATATATATATATATATATATATATATATATATATATATAATTTTACAAAACTCGTATATATAATAATTTTTAATATTACAATTATTAATGTTAATAAATTAAGACATGTAAATGAAAGTCAAGTAAAATACAAATATTACTACTTATGATTTTTTTATCCATTAATTTTAATCAATATAAAATAAAATTATAAATCATTACATGCAGCATCATAGGTTAATATCAACCTTTATAAAACGTTATTATAATATTTACAATGCTTTTAAAGTGGGGTAGTGATTATTCCAATGGGGTGGACTGTGATAGAAGGATGAGAGGAAGCATGCATGAATAAATTTAAAAAAGTAAAACTTTAGGACACATGGTGTGAAAAAATATATAATCTCCATGCTACGTTTGTTAGATATGTACAGAAAATTATAAAAGTTGTTTGAATTATTAATATTTATATGTACATTATACATTGAATGTGGTATAATATAATACTTACTAATACTAGTTATAAAGAATATATAAACTTTAAAAAAATTAATATTCTTTTTCTACCTTTTACCTTTATAAAATTTTAATTTTTTTTATTATATTTTAAAATATAATAATAATAATAGACTATAAGTATATATTTAATTATATTTAACTATATATCATTTTTTTAATTTAAATAATAATAATAAATACGTATTTACATGATTTTTTTAATTAATATATATATATAATAGAAAAGTTATATTATTTTAAGTATAAAAATTTAAAAGTTATAATTTTACATAATTAAATATAATAATTAATAATTTTAATTAAAAATATAAAAATGATAATTTTACATAATTAATAATGTTAATTAAAAATATAAAATTATTAAAATTATAATTTCTTTATTATATTTTAAAATATAATAATAATAATAATAAACTATAACTAAATATTATTATTATATACTTTCCATTCATCAACCAAGGTCTGATTTTGTTTAAACAAGTTTCTTATGGTCGATTCTAACCAGTAAAGAAAAGTGCACGTGATCTTGACTTGTTTATCCAACAAAAGAACGTCGATAAGATTGTGGATTCTAAGAAACAGAATACATTGTATAAGGGGTTGAAGAACAAGATGCATCATCCATTGCGTGTGATTATTGTAAACCGTGGACCTGATACAGAACTATTGGTTGCCAATCCAGTTGAACTATTAGGAAAAGGAATTAAGGAATTGATAGATTTTTCCAATTATGTTTAAGGATGCTGTATGTTAAAATGTATGTATAAAAGACTCTTCTTGCTAAATGAATAAATTATAATAAATTATTTTAAAAATAAAAAATTTTGCTAAAGGAAGTGCCGATTGGTTAAGAAACCATTCGCTAAATGATTTGTGTAGTTGCGATTGATTATTACACTAATCGTTGTAGACTTACAGCGATTGATTATCTACCAATCGTCGTTGCTAATTAAGGCAATAACGAGAAGACTTATGCCGATTGGGAGCGATTGGTATATGACCAATCGCTATAGACCTATAGCGATTAATTTTAAGGTTAATAACGATTGATTTACCAATCGCTATAGGGTCTTTTTTTACTAGTGAATTAATATAATCTAATTAATAAAACTAATTATCACCTGAGTTGAGACTTAGTTTTATACCCCAAAATGATTTTATTTTGTAATTCTGATTAATTAATTAATTAAAAAACTAATTAAATTAATCTATTCTAATTAATAAAACTAATTATCACCTGAGGAGGAGGTGAGACTTATTGTTATACCCAAAATGATTTTATTTTCTCTAACTAATTAAAACTAAACTAATTAACATTAAAGAAATGGTAAATTATATATATATATATATATATTTATATATTTATTTGTATAATTTAATATTCAGGTAATCTTCATTAATTAAAATAAAACCATAAATATATTAAATATGATAATAATCTTAAGTGTTTTAACTTAGACTAATTATCACATTAATTTAGTATAAATCTGAAATCAACTATGTTTTGGAAAACATAATTGTTCCAACAATAATTACCGCTTAATAATCCGTGCACTGAATCCGTGTAAGGATTTTAATTGACTATAGGCTCGGATTTATTAAAAATATAAACTATAAAATTGAGAAGTAAAAATGAGTATCGACAACAGGTACTTTGTAGGAGTCTCGCTCAAGCTACGGTTTCAAGTAAAAAAATGAAGATGAAAAATACACAACTTCAGGTTGTATCTTTCCTATCCATCTTCGACATTTTAAATTTTGGGTTCGTAAAATTGTTTCCTATTTGATCAAGTTTTGACACACGTTTTTCTAACGATAATCTTTTTCTCCAAACTCTGTCCAAGAGGGGCATTTTGTAGACACCATTTTTACACCCCAAAAATTAAAATAAATCTAATTGGTGTAGTATTATGATCATACTTACTAGATCGGCAGATAAAAACCAAAAATACTTTTCAAAATTGGATCGAAATGTCCCTTTTAAAGTGGCTCAAACGCCAATTTTAAAAACACTCGGAATTTGAAAGAGCTTATACGTTCAGATTGACTAGTTCAGAAAATTGTGAAGTTCGACTATAATCTTACAATTTTGATCTTATATATGTCTCATTATTTACTAATCTAAAACTTTTGGTCAAATGAAAAGGTTAATGTTAAAGAACTCAATTTTTGGTTACTCATCTCAAAAAGATAAAAACAATTTTCGTAAGGAAAGTCTTCGTATCTACTTTTTACAAGATTTGAGAGTAAGGTATGACAAGGGGTTCTCTAATATAACATATACAATGTGCTTTCTACAAACCGTGCCTGAGATTGAGTTTACCATCAAATTCCTTCATTGTGTCCTCTTTATAGACAATCACATAGAAGGATAGCTAAGACATGGAACTCACAAAGAAGCGAGAAGAGTGAATTTCAAAGGAAGCATCGCCCTAAGTGTGGGGGGAAGCGACTTCCTTTGCCTATAGAGCCCCGCCCGGTGAAGGAAGCGAGCCAATTTATGGATGATGGCAAAGAGCGAAGAGATTCGGTAAGGGTCTTTCAGACCTAAACTAAATAATAACTTGCCTAAGAAGGTGGATTCTCCAATTTTGGAACCTTGGACTTCCTAAAATGACGCGTTAGGATCAAGATATGCGGCACTTAATGAGGGATGATAGCGTGGAGGAGCTAAATGTCGTTCAAAAGGATGGAAAGACAAAAAATAAATCTGATTGAAGTAGAACAGGAACAAGATGCCTTAATAGCTCCCAAAAACGGTCGGAAGTCGTCTAAGAGTCAGGACTCTAAAAGCAATGCTGAATCCGCTAGGGTTTCCAAAGACTCAACAAACGCAGGACATGTAGTGGGGAAGAAGAACGAAGGAGCTAATTCAGTCGGTCAATTTTCGGATTGTACGATCTAGTTTAAACATTGGACCTTTGAATGGATAAACAGCGATTATGATAGATCCTTTCGGAGAAGCAATATTTTTTTTAGAAAAAAAATGGAACCAGGAATGGTTAGGAGAGCGAAATAAAAAAAAATGCGTACATAAATTTTGTGTGAGCTTTTGAAATTTTCTACAAACTTCACATAAAAATTTACTTAAGTTTTTGAAAATTTTAGAAATTTTTTGTAAGTCTCTAACACTAGTATCTTGATAATTATAAATCTTCCTAAAGAGACCTGTTTGTTTGGAGTTTTTAATTTTAATTGTTTTTAACAATTAAAAACCTACACTATTTTTTAAAAATCCCAAAAAATAGAAAACATTACTTTCTCTATAATCATCGACATCAATTGTAAATACCAACATTTAAATATTATTTTAACATTTTAAATACAATAAATGCCTACAACTTGGAAAATAATTGGTTAAATAAAACGTAATAAAACATAATTTTCAAAAAACATAGTCAAAGCTTTTATAAAAAGATAACGTTCTTTAAAGGGCACGAAAGATATAATGCGAGAGCCTTTCCGAGTCTAACCAAACATCGAACCCGAAAGAATCTCTAATAAATCACGATTATATATAAATCAATATTGAATTGATTTTAGTTTAAAAATCAATAGGCGGCCACTCTACCAGTCTTTTAAAAAAAGTTATTTTAAAAAATTAAAAACTCTTCTTAATTAAATTAAATTTTATTAAATTAATTAACTGTATAAAAATAAAAATACATGTTTGCATAAAAATTTTGAATAAAAGATTTTCTTCTCCACTCAAACCGAGATTAGAGTTGATCAAATAGTCAACGAGCCCAGGAGGAAGGGATTTCCGGCATCACAATGTTTGTTTAATGTTCTCACATAATCATACGTACGACACATTTAATCCGGTAAGGAATTAACTATGACATTTTTTAAAATCTTTCAATTTTAGTTGATTAGAAATCCTAAACATTGTTAATCCTTTCTTTGTAATCACATCTTGGCAATTGATTATTTTATAAAAGTATTTTTTTCCACATGCATATTACCTTATTTAATGTTGTTGATGTCTTTTGCAATTGAAATAAATTCTATTCGTTATTTACTTGATACCGGCCTTTTAATCATTCCCAACGCTCCATTATTGTTTATGTATGTATCTTCTTTGATTTATTTGATTAGAGAACCAAGATGGAACAATAGAGTCAGCTTTAATCTACCTTGAATAATTTTTGTGATTCATGCATATTTTTGTATGATTTCATAAGATTAATTAGATTATCTTTATTTTGTGAATTTACCGGCATTGATTTTAACATTTCTTTTTGGATGAATTCGTATTTAAATTATACAAATAAATTATAAATCAAGTTTGATATTTGTTATGATAATAATAAGAAGAATATAAATGGGTTGATGATTATTATTATATATATAATATGATACATGTATTATAAATTTGTTACTAAGTAAATGATACTTAAAATATAAAGTTTATTTATTTCTAATTTATAATTTTTCTTTGTACTTATATAATAAGATCAAGACTAAAAATCATGCATAGCACAATATTAGGATTGGTTAGAGAATTGAGCCAATTAAGAAGCAGGTAGCGCAAGGATATATCAAATATATAAGAGCAGAAAATAAATAAATAAAATTCAGAAAAGAATTGAATGAATGCTAATTGAGAGAAAGATTATTTTATTTAAGTAGGATAGATAGATTGATAGATGATCAGTCAAAAGACATGATCATGTAGGTTTCTCTCTCTCTCTCTCTCTCTCTCCCACCCCCCAGTATCACTCAGTCGATAGGTTAATTAGTCCCTACCAGGCAGCGGCAGCGCTCACCACTGATACAGCCGGACCTTTGGTATTTGGAGTGCATAATCGCTTTGCACTGGCTGAAACAAGCTGCATCAGTGCAGCGAATGAGAGGGAAAACTACTTCGAGCCCATCAGAAGGTTCAACTGTAAATATACTAACCAGTAGAAATATCAAAACCATGGTCCTGGTCCTGGTTCCTGGTCCTTGTCTTGGTAGTGGCCATGGTCTTGGTTGAACTTGAATGGTCTTGGTTGGAAGTATTGAACTTGAATATGGTCTTGGTTGAAGTATTGAACTCGAATGCCTTTTGTGTTAAGACTTTATCCCTTTTTATATTGAAGGTTTTCTTAGGACCCAGCAATTAACATGCCCTACCTAACTCGTGGGTTAGGAATATAATTAATAAGCAACTAATTAGTACTCTAATTAGTCACACCAAAATGTTGAAAAAAAAATACAAATGCAAGAATGGGAAAAAAATTAAATTCAATCTCTTAATTACTTACCTAAAGTTGGTTGTTAGGTTAATGACATTATGTGGCTTGAATTTGTAGAAAATTCACATTTACTTTTTTTACATACTGTTTTTAAAATCAAGAGTGTTTGAAACCATTAATTGTTGATGATAATTAATTAGAGAAAGAGAAACTTACGCAATTTTAGATAACAATATTTTGAAAATTAATTGTATTTGAAACCTCTATTTTGCACTAAAAATTTTAATAACACAACCTACCATGATGCCTAAAATCCTTCTAGTAATCACTTAGACTAGCTCACTAACACCTCTTTGATGGATTGAGTGATTTTTGAACCCTCATAATATGCTTAAGGTGATTTTATAGTAAAACCCTAAATATTAAAAAATAAAAGTTTAAATATTTTGTTTGAGGCTGTGATTATTTGATTTCTTCCTTTGCGTCCATGTCTTGTTTTGTTTCATAATCAAGACAGGCAGCTAATTGGTATTTAATTTGTTAAAAAAGTATTAATTTTTATTTTCTATTTTAGATGGAATATAAAGAAGATCTTATTTCTTTCAAATCTTACTTGTTTTGGTTTATTGTATTATCGAATTAATTAATATATAGTTATTTTAATTTTTAGGAAATCTTACTTAGATTTTGGCTAGCTTCAATTTTGTAATTACATCTAGGTAGGGGTCCACCATGTGTATTTTTTTATTCAGTCATGGAACTCATGCACTATCATAAATATTATAATTAATAACATCTTGAATGGACATATAGTTTAGGACGGAAAATATATGGCACATAAGTAATAACAAAGCAATTCAGTGATATGTGACCGGCATTGGAAAACAAAATACTAGTTCACTAGTGTAGGTATTAAATAGTTAAGTTTTAGGATTTATACTTGACCATTCACAAAATTTGCTGGGTTGACCCAATAAAAGATTTTAACCAATCATCTGAAAGTGTGTATTATTATATAAAACTTCTTTTAAATTCTCAAAACATTCAATAAAAGAAAGAGAATTTTATTCCTAAGCCTCATTATTACAAATAAAGCACGCCATAATTATTAATGGCAACTATAAAAATCACTTAACTTAATTTTAATTTTATACCGTTTAATTGCTATTATTTATTTATATTTTTGTGGAGAATTTATTTTTTTTATGTGTAATCAAATAGTAAGACAAATATAAACTATAAAGTAACTCCATAATTAAGCCTCATGATCGAATCTCATATGACAAAATATAAGTTTCCCTTTTCCAGTTAGTGATTCAAATATGCTACTAGATGTTCAGACAACTTCTAAAGACTATTCGCTAATACTCAGACAAGGCTCACTTATGGTTAGAACATTTCTAACATAAACTCAAGGTTTTATCCTTCTTCGATCATCTCCCGTGAGAGTCTTTTTCTCTCATTTTAGCTTTGTGTCCCTCTCTCAAATGGTCTGTAAATCCATTTATAGAAGCTTGGGCTCACAATTTTTTTATTTTTACCCAGTCTTCTAAGCGACTGACTTCATTGGCGAGAAAATCAGGATATAGCGAAATATGAGCTCGCAAAAGAATCTGGCAAAAACACGTAGTGGGTAAATGGCCAAATGAAACCTATAATTGCATGTGAGGAAGGTGGATGACTTTCTTTTTTTTTCTTTTCTTTTTCTTTTTTTTTTTTCATCCAATGGCTATGATTTCCAAGTTCTTTGGTCTGAGTTAATCAATAATCAATAGTAATAGATATATTTTATTTTATATTTTGGACATATAAATTTATTTATTTCCTAAAATACCTTCAAAATTAAACAATAATATATAATAAAGAGTGCATTTACCTTAATTATTATTGTAACAATTATTTTGAATTATTATTATATTTTTCTAATATCTAATATAATTACAAAATAAATAATATTGATGTGCAGTCATATGCCAGTACCATGCCAGGCCAATTCTATTTTCATGTTAGTATAACAATCCTTGAACTTATTTATATCTTCTCAGGTCTTGTATTTAGAAATAATTAAAAGGCTAATTGTAGATCATATAATATAATGGTAACATGACATATACTACCAAGCGGAATGTTTGTCAGGAAAGAACACAATTTTTCATTGAAATATTAGTTATATATTGAAAGGAAAATAATACATATTTAAATTAGGAGGGCTTCGAAACTCGCCTAGTGAATGGTTTTGTGACAAATATCAAATTATCACACAAATGATCATTCAAGAATCACTATAAAATAAAAAATTGTTATAGCACTCAATTTGTTGGACAAGATTATCTTTTGAAATCGGATTTAACAACGATTTGAAGTTATTTTACCACTAGTGACAAATAGTGGGAGGAGAATCATGTAACTTTGTAATGCTTTTACAATTAAGGTTGACCTATTATACAATCAATAGACAATAGGATCTTTGATTATTTTATTTTTGTAATATGTGAGAGACTAAAAGGGTGGTTACAAGTTAAAAAAAACTAATTGCGGATTATGACTTGTTGGAGAATGTATTTGGGACTCACAAATCGACCTAGTTAACATAGACGAGGGCTCGACGACTCTAATAAGAATGATGATATTAGATTTTCTAACCCAATGAGTTACAATCCAGTCTAGTTCTAGCTATTCTCAATCCTTCATATGGATCCTGGATATATTCATTTTTTTTTCATTAAGCGAAGTAATATTCTGTCAAATGCC
This sequence comes from Impatiens glandulifera, assembly GCF_907164915.1. Lineage (NCBI taxonomy): Eukaryota > Viridiplantae > Streptophyta > Magnoliopsida > Ericales > Balsaminaceae > Impatiens > Impatiens glandulifera. The sequence goes on along the minus strand of NC_061862.1, from coordinate 33,890,515 downwards.
CCAATGAAGAAGAAACTCAGTGCATCTCCCCTGTAATGCTTTTACACGAGTTCGTATTAATGTTTGACCTATTATACATGATTATCTTATTTTTGTAATATGTGAGAGACTAAAAGGGTTGTTGCAATTGAAAAACAGACTAATTGCGGATTATGACTTGTTGGAGAATGTATTTGGGACTCACAAATCGACCACATGTGAAAACATGAGACATGTAGTTAACATAGACGAATGCTCGGACGACTCTAATAAGAATGATGATATTAGATTTTCTAACCCAATGAGTTACAATCCAAGTCTAGGGATGGAGTCTCGCCATGGAAGCTAGGGGAGTAAGCGAAAGGAAATTCTGTCAAATAAATTAATTTCACTGTTCTTTAAGGCAAAGGAGGACAACAAACATATGACGAACTCTCCCAACATATTTGACTCGCCGCCTGACCACAATAACACTATTATGCACCACTCTGACGTTTTCTTATTATCGATTGATTGGGTCACCACCGAATATAAAGAAATGCATCAAACTCATGCACAAAGTTCACAAACTTAGTAGCTGATCAGAACTATATAGGATTGGAGTGGAAGTGTTCATTTCTTTTCCAAATCTTATTATAATTCTTGGAAATTGATGATCAACATGAGTAGTCAGAGTATCTTTGTTGAAAAAATAAGCACATGTGCGGAGGACAAACCCAATGAAACACGGGACGAACAACTACCTCGTCAATTAGGCGCAATAATTTTCAATAATTTTTCGTATGACTTAAATTTCCCTTGAATCAATCATTTTAATTGATTACATGTATTTCAACCAATTAAGTTGTCTTGCACCATTTCCTCGAATAAATTATCATACTCATCATTTTCAAGTTTATCTCCTCCTTGTATGAGAAGAGATGTTTTTAAAAAATTAATGGCGATTTATATCAAATGGATGATCGTTATGTTGATTCAAACTTATTAAACAAATTCAGATTATTCAAGCAACCACCGGCTTGCACAATTTCATTGAAAAAATAATTTTGCAGCAATCATATATGAGAATCACACATCTCTTGTTACCACATTATGAAATGGATTATTTTTTAGATGAACTTTCTAGAAATATTTATCAATGTATTAGACCTCATGAGTTATCCTGGACGATGAAAACTATATTTAGGAAATGAGATTAGGGACATGATAAACTAAGTTTTCAACTATTATTATTTATTTAATTATTTTACTTTACAAGAAATTGAGTATTTAATATATTTTATTAAATTCATAAATAAATGAAGTAATTAATAGTTGACCTAATTATTTAGATTTTCTTTTAATTTGATTGCAAATTTCTATTTAAATATCAATGTAATCTAATTATTAATAACTTTTTATTATAGGAAAAAAAGTGTTAACTACGAAATTAAAAAATAAACGTGCAGAAAAAAAATTCGGGCACTTTGCAAATATTTGTCTTGATTAAAAAAATTAATGAATAGCGTACAAAATGGTAACCTACTAGAAACGACAAAACAATACTTTTTAAAATTTTATAATATATTATTTAATAATAAAATTAAATAATTGTATTATAAATTAATAATAAAATTATAAAATATTTAAAAGAATATGTATTTTAATATTTTGTATATTGAAAATATGATTTGATCCACTGATCGAGGAAAGTGAATAACTCAATTCCGGTTGGGCAGCAAATAAATTTACATACGCGGGAAGATTTGAGCTGGTCAAAACGTGGTAATCGGATTCGTCGGTTACAGGTCGCAGCAACTCGTGATCCCGAAGAAGTTAGTGAAAGAACTTGACACGCTAATGAGAAACTTTATTTGGGGAAGCGGCGGGATAGGCGGGAAGAAGGTAAGTGGACCGCACTTTGCAAATCAAAGAAAGAAGGCGATATATGGCTCAAGAATTGTGTTGAATGGAATAAAGCGTTGACGTATAAGCACCTATGGGTCATCGAGAGCAAACAAAAATAACTCTGGATCAAGTGGTCCACACCCAGTTTATGAAACACGAATCAAGCGTTTGGACATCCAAAATAAGCAAAGGTATGAGATGGTCGTTAAAGAAAATCCTTAAGCAAAAAACAATATTGCAGGTCTCTTTAATATTAGTTGGGGAGACGGTAGAAACAAATTGTTTTGGTATGATCCCTGATATGAGGACCAACCACTAATCAATAAAGAGGAATTCAGAAACGTGAGGATTAGACGGGACAACCTAAGTGTCAAGGTCAGAGACATTAAAGATGGACTATAGAATTCGCTCATTAGACGAATATCGGTGGGGCAGCGCATTCTCGAACATATCAGTAACATCTAATTCAACCAAAGAACAGACGTACACTGATGAAAAGTTGAGGAAAACGGGAAGATGATTTCAAGCAAAGTGTGGAACACCATCCGAGAGAAGGAGCAAACAATAGATTGGGCTAATCTGGTCTGGTCGTTAAAGGTTATCCCGAGACACCAATTCATCATATGGCTTACATTTTAAGAAAGGCTAAAACACGAGTGATCACGTCAGGAAGTACATAGAAATTCCGGATTCAAGTTGTCTGTTGTGTGAAGGGAATGAAGAAACAACTTATCATCTTTTCGGGAACTATTCATTTGCCTCAAAATTTTGGAATAAATTTGCAAAAAATATGGAGATGACCAGATTTCCAGGAGACTGGAATGAAATCAAGGAAGTGGTTGTGAAGAAAGCGAAGGGCGCAAAGTTTATGTCAGAGATTTTCAAATACGGATTCGGCTAAACATTTTACAACATCTAGCGAGAGAGAAACGCGAGGGCATTCTCGAGGAATCGAAAAAGTCTGGAGCAGACCTAGGATGATATTGTAACAAACTTTTGCATGAAACATCTAGACGTGGAGAAAAGCCCCGAAAAAACGAACAAAATTGGAACCTCTACAAAAACTAGAAGGTAACATATCTGGAAGTCACCAAAGACGCAATTTTTTTAGCGAGATAAACGCAATTTAAATTTGTTTGTAATTCCGATGATTGTTTGTAATTCATTTGTTTTTAGACCGTAACAAACTTAATTTGTCTAGACTTGTCTAGAAAAATACATAAACTCATTTGGGTTTTTTTCAAGTTTTTTAGGATTTTTAATAAAATTACGTTGAGTCGTTTTTCAAAAAAATAAAAAAAATCTAATTTGATTGATGAAAATAAATTAAATGTATATTTGTGTTTTGGATAAAAAAAAAAAACAATATGGACAAGACCTTGTTGAGTTTCTTTTTTAGATTTATGTGAAATTTTTTCTCATAAAATATGCATGAATCATGGTATAATTGTCCCTAACAAAAGAATATCTGTAATTTGTACAGATAATAAAATCACTATTATAATTTCACAAACATAAGAAAATGTTGAATATCATTGTCTCACGAATTATCACAAAATAATATTATCCCATTCAAACTATATATATATATATATATATAATATATATATATTATATATATATATATATATATATATATATATATATATATATATATATATATATATATATATATATATATATATATATATATATATATATAATTTTACAAAACTCGTATATATAATAATTTTAATATTACAATTATTAATGTTAATAAATTAAGACATGTAAATGAAAGTCAAGTAAAATACAAATATTACTACTTATGATTTTTTTATCCATTAATTTAATCAATATAAAATAAAATTATAAATCATTACATGCAGCATCATAGGTTAATATCACCTTTATAAAACGTTATTATAATATTTACAATGCTTTTAAAGTGGGGTAGTGATTATTCCAATGGGGTGGACTGTGATAGAAGGATGAGAGGAAGCATGCATGAATAAATTTAAAAAAGTAAAACTTTAGGACACATGGTGTGAAAAAATATATAATCTCCATGCTACGTTTGTTAGATATGTACAGAAAATTATAAAAGTTGTTTGAATTATTAATATTTATATGTACATTATACATTGAATGTGGTATAATATAATACTTACTAATACTAGTTATAAAGAATATATAAACTTTAAAAAAAATTAATATTCTTTTTCTACCTTTTACCTTTATAAAATTTTAATTTTTTTTATTATATTTTAAAATATAATAATAATAATAGACTATAAGTATATATTTAATTATATTTAACTATATATCATTTTTTTAATTTAAATAATAATAATAAATACGTATTTACATGATTTTTTTAATTAATATATATATATAATAGAAAAGTTATATTATTTTTAAGTATAAAAATTTAAAAGTTATAATTTTACATAATTAAATATAATAATTAATAATTTTAATTAAAAATATAAAAATGATAATTTTACATAATTAATAATGTTAATTAAAAATATAAAATTATTAAAATTATAATTTCTTTATTATATTTTAAAATATAATAATAATAATAATAAACTATAACTAAATATTATTATTATATACTTTCCATTCATCAACCAAGGTCTGATTTTGTTTAAACAAGTTTCTTATGGTCGATTCTAACCAGTAAAGAAAAGTGCACGTGATCTTGACTTGTTTATCCAACAAAAGAACGTCGATAAGATTGTGGATTCTAAGAAACAGAATACATTGTATAAGGGGTTGAAGAACAAGATGCATCATCCATTGCGTGTGATTATTGTAAACCGTGGACCTGATACAGAACTATTGGTTGCCAATCCAGTTGAACTATTAGGAAAAGGAATTAAGGAATTGATAGATTTTTCCAATTATGTTTAAGGATGCTGTATGTTAAAATGTATGTATAAAAGACTCTTCTTGCTAAATGAATAAAATTATAATAAATTATTTTTAAAAATAAAAAATTTTGCTAAAGGAAGTGCCGATTGGTTAAGAAACCATTCGCTAAATGATTTGTGTAGTTGCGATTGATTATTACACTAATCGTTGTAGACTTACAGCGATTGATTATCTACCAATCGTCGTTGCTAATTAAGGCAATAACGAGAAGACTTATGCCGATTGGGAGCGATTGGTATATGACCAATCGCTATAGACCTATAGCGATTAATTTTGAGGTTAATAACGATTGATTTACCAATCGCTATAGGGTCTTTTTTACTAGTGAATTAATATAATCTAATTAATAAAACTAATTATCACCTGAGTTGAGACTTAGTTTTATACCCCAAAATGATTTTATTTTGTAATTCTGATTAATTAATTAATTTAAAAAACTAATTAAATTAATCTATTCTAATTAATAAAACTAATTATCACCTGAGGAGGAGGTGAGACTTATTGTTATACCCAAAATGATTTTATTTTCTCTAACTAATTAAAACTAAACTAATTAACATTAAAGAAATGGTAAATTATATATATATATATATATATATATTTATATATTTATTTGTATAATTTAATATTCAGGTAATCTTCATTAATTAAAATAAAACCATAAATATATTAAATATGATAATAATCTTAAGTGTTTTAACTTAGACTAATTATCACATTAATTTAGTATAAATCTGAAATCAACTATGTTTTGGAAAACATAATTGTTCCAACAATAATTGACCGCTTAATAATCCGTGCACTGAATCCGTGTAAGGATTTTAATTGACTATAGGCTCGGGATTTATTAAAAATATAAACTATAAAATTGAGAAGTAAAAATGAGTATCGACAACAGGTACTTTGTAGGAGTCTCGCTCAAGCTACGGTTTCAAGTAAAAAAATGAAGATGAAAAATACACAACTTCAGGTTGTATCTTTCCTATCCATCTTCGACATTTTAAATTTTGGGTTCGTAAAATTGTTTCCTATTTGATCAAGTTTTGACACACGTTTTTCTAAACGATAATCTTTTTCTCCAAACTCTGTCCAAGAGGGGCATTTTGTAGACACCATTTTTACACCCCAAAAATTAAAATAAATCTAATTGGTGTAGTATTATGATCATACTTACTAGATCGGCAGATAAAAACCAAAAATACTTTTCAAAATTGGATCGAAATGTCCCTTTTAAAGTGGCTCAAACGCCAATTTTTAAAAACACTCGGAATTTGAAAGAGCTTATACGTTCAGATTGACTAGTTCAGAAAATTGTGAAGTTCGACTATAATCTTACAATTTTGATCTTATATATGTCTCATTATTTACTAATCTAAAACTTTTGGTCAAATAAAAAGGTTAATGTTAAAGAACTCAATTTTTGGTTACTCATCTCAAAAAGATAAAAACAATTTTCGTAAGGAAAGTCTTCGTATCTACTTTTTACAAGATTTGAGAGTAAGGTATGACAAGGGGTTCTCTAATATAACATATACAAATGTGCTTTCTACAAACCGTGCCTGAGATTGAGTTTACCATCAAATTCCTTCATTGTGTCCTCTTTATAGACAAATCACATAGAAGGATAGCTAAGACATGGAACTCACAAAGAAGCGAGAAGAGTGAATTTCAAAGGAAGCATCGCCCTAAGTGTGGGGGGAAGCGACTTCCTTTGCCTATAGAGCCCCGCCCGGTGAAGGAAGCGAGCCAATTTATGGATGATGGCAAAGAGCGAAGAGATTCGGTAAGGGTCTTTCAGACCTAAACTAAATAATAACTTGCCTAAGAAGGTGGATTCTCCCATTTTGGAACCTTGGACTTCCTAAAATGACGCGTTAGGATCAAGATATGCGGCACTTAATGAGGGATGATAGCGTGGAGGAGCTAAATGTCGTTCAAAAGGATGGAAAGACAAAAAATAAATCTGATTGAAGTAGAACAGGACCAAGATGCCTTAATAGCTCCCAAAAACGGTCGGAAGTCGTCTAAGAGTCAGGACTCTAAAAGCAATGCTGAATCCGCTAGGGTTTCCAAAGACTCAACAAACGCAGGACATGTAGTGGGGAAGAAGAACGAAGGAGCTAATTCAGTCGGTCAATTTTCGGATTGTACGATCTAGTTTTAAACATTGGACCTTTGAATGGATAAACAGCGATTATGATAGATCCTTTCGGAGAAGCAATATTTTTTTTAGAAAAAAAATGGAACCAGGAATGGTTAGGAGAGCGAAATAAAAAAAAATGCGTACATAAATTTTGTGTGAGCTTTTGAAATTTTCTACAAACTTCACATAAAAATTTACTTAAGTTTTTGAAAATTTTAGAAATTTTTTGTAAGTCTCTAACACTAGTATCTTGATAATTATAAATCTTCCTAAAGAGACCTGTTTGTTTGGAGTTTTTAATTTTAATTGTTTTTAACAATTAAAAACCTACACTATTTTTTAAAAATCCCAAGAAATAGAAAACATTACTTTTCTCTATAATCATCGATCGACATCAATTGTAAATACCAACATTTAAATATTATTTTAACATTTTAAATACAATAAATGCCTACAACTTGGAAAATAATTGGTTAAATAAAACGTAATAAAACATAATTTTCAAAAAACATAGTCAAAGCTTTTATAAAAAGATAACGTTCTTTAAAGGGCACGAAGGATATAATGCGAGAGCCCTTTCCCGAGTCTAACCAAACATCGAACCCGAAAGAATCTCTAATAAATCACGATTATATATAAATCAATATTGAATTGATTTTAGTTTAAAAATCAATAGGCGGCCACTCTACCAGTCTTTTAAAAAAAGTTATTTTAAAAAATTAAAAACTCTTCTTAATTAAATTAAATTTTATTAAATTAATTAACTGTATAAAAATAAAAATACATGTTTGCATAAAAATTTTGAATAAAAGATTTTCTTCTCCACTCAAACCGAGATTAGAGTTGATCAAATAGTCAACGAGCCCAGGAGGAAGGGATTTCCGGCATCACAATGTTTGTTTAATGTTCTCACATAATCATACGTACGACACATTTAATCCGGTAAGGAATTAACTATGACATTTTTTAAAATCTTTCAATTTTAGTTGATTAGAAATCCTAAACATTTGTTAATCCTTTCTTTGTAATCACATCTTGGCAATTGATTATTTTATAAAAGTATTTTTTCCACATGCATATTACCTTATTTAATGTTGTTGATGTCTTTTGCAATTGAAATAAATTCTATTCGTTATTTACTTGATACCGGCCTTTTAATCATTCCCAACGCTCCATTATTGTTTATGTATGTAATCTTCTTTGATTTATTTGATTAGAGAACCAAGATGGAACAATAGAGTCAGCTTTAATCTACCTTGAATAATTTTTGTGATTCATGCATATTTTTGTATGATTTCATAAGATTTAATTAGATTATCTTTATTTTGTGAATTTACCGGCATTGATTTTAACATTTCTTTTTGGATGAATTCGTATTTTAAATTATACAATAAATTATAAATCAAGTTTGATATTTGTTATGATAATAATAAGAAGAATATAAATGGGTTTGATGATTATTATTATATATATAATATGATACATGTATTATAAATTTGTTACTAAGTAAATGATACTTAAAATATAAAGTTTATTTATTTTCTAATTTATAATTTTTTCTTTGTACTTATATAATAAGATCAAGACTAAAAATCATGCATAGCACAATATTAGGATTGGTAGAGAATTGAGCCAATTAAGAAGCAGGTAGCGCAAGGATATATCAAATATATAAGAGCAGAAAATAAATAAATAAAAATTCAGAAAAGAATTGAATGAATGCTAATTGAGAGAAAGATTATTTTATTTAAGTAGGATAGATAGATTGATAGATGATCAGTCAAAAGACATGATCATGTAGGTTTCTCTCTCTCTCTCTCTCTCTCTCCCACCCCCCAGTATCACTCAGTCGATAGGTTAATTAGTCCCTACCCAGGCAGCGGCAGCGCTCACCACTGATACAGCCGGACCTTTGGTATTTGGAGTGCATAATCGCTTTGCACTGGCTGAAACAAGCTGCATCAGTGCAGCGAATGAGAGGGAAAACTACTTCGAGCCCATCAGAAGGTTCAACTGTAAATATACTAACCAGTAGAAATATCAAAACCATGGTCCTGGTCCTGGTCCTGGTCCTTGTCTTGGTAGTGGCCATGGTCTTGGTTGAACTTGAATGGTCTTGGTTGGAAGTATTGAACTTGAATATGGTCTTGGTTGAAGTATTGAACTCGAATGCCTTTTGTGTTAAGACTTTATCCCTTTTTATATTGAAGGTTTTCTTAGGACCCAGCAATTAACATGCCTACCTAACTCGTGGGTTAGGAATATAATTAATAAGCAACTAATTAGTACTCTAATTAGTCACACCAAAATGTTTGAAAAAAAAATACAAATGCAAGAATGGGAAAAAAATTAAATTCAATCTCTTAATTACTTACCTAAAGTTGGTTGTTAGGTTAATGACATTATGTGGCTTGAATTTGTAGAAAATTCACATTTACTTTTTTACATACTGTTTTTAAAATCAAGAGTGTTTGAAACCATTAATTGTTGATGATAATTAATTAGAGAAAGAGAAACTTACGCAATTTTAGATAACAATATTTTGAAAATTAATTTGTATTTGAAACCTCTATTTTGCACTAAAATTTTAATAAACACACCTACCATGATGCCTAAAATCCTTCTAGTAATCACTTAGACTAGCTCACTAACACCTCTTTGATGGATTGAGTGATTTTTGAACCCTCATAATATGCTTAAGGTGATTTTATAGTAAAACCCTAAATATTAAAAAATAAAAGTTTAAATATTTTGTTTGAGGCTGTGATTATTTGATTTCTTCCTTTGCGTCCATGTCTTGTTTTGTTTCATAATCAAGACAGGCAGCTAATTGGTATTTAATTTGTTAAAAAAGTATTAATTTTTATTTTCTATTTTAGATGGAATATAAAGAAGATCTTATTTCTTTCAAATCTTACTTGTTTTGGTTTATTGTATTATCGAATTAATTAATATATAGTTATTTTAATTTTAGGAAATCTTACTTAGATTTTGGCTAGCTTCAATTTTGTAATTACATCTAGGTAGGGGTCCACCATGTGTATTTTTTTATTCAGTCATGGAACTCATGCACTATCATAAATATTATAATTAATAACATCTTGAATGGACATATAGTTTAGGACGGAAAATATATGGCACATAAGTAATAACAAGCAATTCAGTGATATGTGACCGGCATTGGAAAACAAAATACTAGTTCACTAGTGTAGGTATTAAATAGTTAAGTTTTAGGATTTATACTTGACCATTCACAAAATTTGCTGGGTTGACCCAATAAAAGATTTTAACCAATCATCTGAAAGTGTGTATTATTATATAAAACTTCTTTTAAATTCTCAAAACATTCAATAAAAGAAAGAGAATTTTATTCCTAAGCCTCATTATTACAAATAAAGCACGCCATAATTATTAATGGCAACTATAAAAATCACTTAACTTAATTTTAAATTTTATACCGTTTAATTGCTATTATTTATTTATATTTTTGTGGAGAATTTATTTTTTTTATGTGTAATCAAATAGTAAGACAAATATAAACTATAAAGTAACTCCATAATTAAGCCTCATGATCGAATCTCATATGACAAAATATAAGTTTCCCTTTTCCAGTTAGTGATTCAAATATGCTACTAGATGTTCAGACAACTTCTAAAGACTATTCGCTAATACTCAGACAAGGCTCACTTATGGTTAGAACATTTCTAACATAAACTCAAGGTTTTATCCTTCTTCGATCATCTCCCCGTGAGAGTCTTTTTCTCTCATTTTAGCTTTGTGTCCCTCTCTCAAATGGTCTGTAAATCCATTTATAGAAGCTTGGGCTCACAATTTTTTTATTTTTACCCAGTCTTCTAAGCGACTGACTTCATTGGCGAGAAAATCAGGATATAGCGAAATATGAGCTCGCAAAAGAATCTGGCAAAAACACGTAGTGGGTAAATGGCCAAATGAAACCTATAATTGCATGTGAGGAAGGTGGATGACTTTCTTTTTTTTCTTTTCTTTTTCTTTTTTTTTTTCATCCAATGGCTATGATTTCCAAGTTCTTTGGTCTGAGTTAATCAATAATCAATAGTAATAGATATATTTTATTTTATATTTTGGACATATAAATTTATTTATTTCCTAAAATACCTTCAAAATTAAACAATAATATATAATAAAGAGTGCATTTACCTTAATTATTATTGTAACAATTATTTTGAATTATTATTATATTTTTCTAATATCTAATATAATTACAAAATAAATAATATTGATGTGCAGTCATATGCCAGTACCATGCCAGGCCAATTCTATTTTTCATGTTAGTATAACAATCCTTGAACTTATTTATATCTTCTCAGGTCTTGTATTTAGAAATAATTAAAAGGCTAATTGTAGATCATATAATATAATGGTAACATGACATATACTACCAAGCGGAATGTTTGTCAGGAAAGAACACAATTTTTCATTGAAATATTAGTTATATATTGAAAAGGAAAATAATACATATTTAAATTAGGAGGGCTTCGAAACTCGCCTAGTGAATGGTTTTGTGACAAATATCAAATTTATCACACAAATGATCAATTCAAGAATCACTATAAAATAAAAAATTGTTATAGCACTCAATTTGTTGGACAAGATTATCTTTTGAAATCGGATTTAACAACGATTTGAAGTTATTTACAACTAGTGACAAATAGTGGGAGGAGAATCATGTAACTTTGTAATGCTTTTACAATTAAGGTTTGACCTATTATACAATCAATAGACAATAGGATCTTTGATTATTTTATTTTTGTAATATGTGAGAGACTAAAAGGGTGGTTACAAGTGAAAAAAAACTAATTGCGGATTATGACTTGTTGGAGAATGTATTTGGGACTCACAAATCGACCTAGTTAACATAGACGAGGGCTCGGACGACTCTAATAAGAATGATGATATTAGATTTTCTAACCCAATGAGTTACAATCCAAGTCTATTCTAGCTATTCTCAATCCTTCATATGGATCCTGGATATATTCATTTTTTATTTCATTAAGCGAAAGGTAATTCTGTCAAATGCCCCAATGAAGAAGAAAACTCAGTGAATCTCCCCTTGTAATGCTTTTACACGAGTTCGTATTAAGGTTTGACCTATTATACATGATTATCTTATTTTTGTAATATGTGAGAGACTAAAAGGGTTGTTGCAATTGAAAAACAGACTAATTGCGGATTATGACTTGTTGGAGAATGTATTTGGGACTCACAAATCGACCACATGTGAAAACATGAGACATGTAGTTAACATAGACGAATGCTCGGACGACTCTAATAAGAATGATGATATTAGATTTTCTAACCCAATGAGTTACAATCCAAGTCTAGGGATGGAGTCTCGCCATGGAAGCTAGGGGAGTAAGCGAAAGGAAATTCTGTCAAATAAATTAATTTCACTGTTCTTTAAGGCAAAGGAGGACAACAAACATATGACGAACTCTCCCAACATATTTGACTCGCCGCCTGACCACAATAACACTATTATGCACCACTCTGACGTTTTCTTATTATCGATTGATTGGGTCACCACCGAATATAAAGAAATGCATCAAACTCATGCACAAAGTTCACAAACTTAGTAGCTGATCAGAACTATATAGGATTGGAGTGGAAGTGTTCATTTCTTTTCCAAATCTTATTTATAATTTCTTGGAAATTGATGATCAACATGAGTAGTCAGAGTATCTTTGTTGAAAAAATAAGCACATGTGCGGAGGACAACCCAATGAAACACGGGACGAACAACTACCTCGTCAATTAGGCGCAATAATTTTCAATAATTTTTCGTATGACTTAAATTTCCCTTGAATCAATCATTTTAATTGATTACATGTATTTCAACCAATTAAGTTGTCTTGCACCATTTCCTCGAATAAATTATCATACTCATCATTTTCAAGTTTATCTCCTCCTTGTATGAGAAGAGATGTTTTTAAAAAATTAATGGCGATTTATATCAAATGGATGATCGTTATGTTGATTCAAACTTATTAAACAAATTCAGATTATTCAAGCAACCACCGGCTTGCACAATTTCATTGAAAAAATAATTTTGCAGCAATCATATATGAGAATCACACATCTCTTGTTACCACATTATGAAATGGATTATTTTTTAGATGAACTTTCTAGAAATATTTATCAATGTATTAGACCTCATGAGTTATCCTGGACGATGAAAACTATATTTAGGAAATGAGATTAGGGACATGATAAACTAAGTTTTCAACTATTATTATTTATTTAATTATTTTACTTTACAAGAAATTGAGTATTTAATATATTTTATTAAATTCATAAATAAATGAAGTAATTAATAGTTGACCTAATTATTTAGATTTTCTTTTAATTTGATTGCAAATTTCTATTTAAATATCAATGTAATCTAATTATTAATAACTTTTTATTATAGGAAAAAAAGTGTTAACTACGAAATTAAAAAATAAACGTGCAGAAAAAAATTCGGGCACTTAGCAAATATTTGTCTTGATTAAAAAAATTAATGAATAGCGTACAAAATGGTAACCTACTAGAAACGACAAAACAATACTTTTTAAAACTTTATAATATATTATTTAATAATAAAATTAAATAATTGTATTATAAATTAATAATAAAATTATAAAATATTTAAAAGAATATGTATTTTAATATTTTGTATATTGAAAATATGATTTGATCCACTGATCGAGAAAGTGAATAACTCAATTTCCGGTTGGCAGCAAATAAATTTACATACGCGGGAAGATTTGAGCTGGTCAAAACGTGGTAATCGGATTCGTCGGTTACAGGTCGCAGCAACTCGTGATCCCGAAGAAGTTAGTGAAAGAACTTGACGCGCTAATGAGAAACTTTATTTGGGGAAGCGGCGGGATAGGCGGGAAGAAGGTTAAGTGGACCGCACTTTGCAAATCAAAGAAAGAAGGCGATATATGGCTCAAGAATTGTGTTGAATGGAATAAAGCGTTGACGTATAAGCACCTATGGGTCATCGAGAGCAAACAAAAATAACTCTGGATCAAGTGGTCCACACCCAGTTTATGAAACACGAATCAAGCGTTTGGACATCCAAAATAAGCAAAGGTATGAGATGGTCGTTAAAGAAAATCCTTAAGCAAAAAACAATATTGCAGGTCTCTTTAATATTAGTTGGGGAGACGGTAGAAACAAATTGTTTTGGTATGATCCCTGATATGAGGACCAACCACTAATCAATAAAGAGGAATTCAGAAACGTGAGGATTAGACGGGACAACCTAAGTGTCAAGGTCAGAGACATTAAAGATGGACTATAGAATTCGCTCATTAGACGAATATCGGTGGGGCAGCGCATTCTCGAACATATCAGTAACATCTAATTCAACCAAAGAACAGACGTACACTGATGAAAAGTTGAGGAAAACGGGAAGATGATTTCAAGCAAAGTGTGGAACACCATCCGAGAGAAGGAGCAAACAATAGATTGGGCTAATCTGGTCTGGTCGTTAAAGGTTATCCCGAGACACCAATTCATCATATGGCTTACATTTTAAGAAAGGCTAAACACGAGTGATCACGTCAGGAAGTACATAGAAATTCCGGATTCAAGTTGTCTGTTGTGTGAAGGGAATGAAGAAACAACTTATCATCTTTTCGGGAACTATTCATTTGCCTCAAAATTTTGGAATAAATTTGCAAAAAATATGGAGATGACCAGATTTCCAGGAGACTGGAATGAAATCAAGGAAGTGGTTGTGAAGAAAGCGAAGGGCGCAAAGTTTATGTCAGAGATTTTCAAATACGGATTCGGCTAAACATTTTACAACATCTAGCGAGAGAGAAACGCGAGGGCATTCTCGAGGAATCGAAAAAGTCTGGAGCAGACCTAGGATGATATTGTAACAAACTTTTGCATGAAACATCTAGACGTGGAGAAAAGCCCCGAAAAACGAACAAAATTGGAACCTCTACAAAAACTAGAAGGTAACATATCTGGAAGTCACCAAAGACGCAATTTTTTTAGCGAGATAAACGCAATTTAAATTTGTTTGTAATTCCGATGATTGTTTGTAATTCATTTGTTTTTAGACCGTAACAAACTTAATTTGTCTAGACTTGTCTAGAAAAATACATAAACTCATTTGGGTTTTTTTCAAGTTTTTTAGGATTTTTAATAAAATTACGTTGAGTCGTTTTTCAAAAAAATAAAAAAAATCTAATTTGATTGATGAAAATAAATTAAATGTATATTTGTGTTTTGGATAAAAAAAAAAAAACAATATGGACAAGACCTTGTTGAGTTTCTTTTTAGATTTATGTGAAATTTTTTCTCATAAAATATGCATGAATCATGGTATAATTGTCCCTAACAAAAAGAATATCTGTAATTTGTACAGATAATAAAATCACTATTATAATTTCACAAACATAAGAAAATGTTGAATATCATTGTCTCACGAATTATCACAAAATAATATTATCCCATTCAAACTATATATATATATATATATATATATATATATATATATATATATATATATATATATATATATATATATATATATATATATATATATATATATATATATATATATATATATATTATATATATATATATATATATATATATATATATATATATATAATTTTACAAAACTCGTATATATAATAATTGTAATATTAAAAATTATTAATGTTAATAAATTAAGACATGTAAATGAAAGTCAAGTAAAATACAAATATTACTACTTATGATTTTTTTATCCATTAATTTTAATCAATATAAAATAAAATTATAAATCATTACATGCAGCATCATAGGTTAATATCAACCTTTATAAAACGTTATTATAATATTTACAATGCTTTTAAAGTGGGGTAGTGATTATTCCAATGGGGTGGACTGTGATAGAAGGATGAGAGGAAGCATGCATGAATAAATTTAAAAAAAGTAAAACTTTAGGACACATGGTGTGAAAAAATATATAATCTCCATGCTACGTTTGTTAGATATGTACAGAAAATTATAAAAGTTGTTTGAATTATTAATATTTATATGTACATTATACATTGAATGTGGTATAATATAATACTTACTAATACTAGTTATAAAGAATATATAACTTTAAAAAAAATTAATATTCTTTTTCTACCTTTTACCTTTATAAAATTTTAATTTTTTTTATTATATTTTAAAATATAATAATAATAATAGACTATAAGTATATATTTAATTATATTTAACTATATATCATTTTTTTAATTTAAATAATAATAATAAATACGTATTTACATGATTTTTTTAATTAATATATATATATAATAGAAAAGTTATATTATTTTTAAGTATAAAAATTTAAAAAGTTATAATTTTACATAATTAAATATAATAATTAATAATTTTAATTAAAAATATAAAAATGATAATTTTACATAATTAATAATGTTAATTAAAAATATAAAATTATTAAAATTATAATTTCTTTATTATATTTTAAAATATAATAATAATAATAATAAACTATAACTAAATATTATTATTATATACTTTCCATTCATCAACCAAGGTCTGATTTTGTTTAAACAAGTTTCTTATGGTCGATTCTAACCAGTAAAGAAAAGTGCACGTGATCTTGACTTGTTTATCCAACAAAAGAACGTCGATAAGATTGTGGATTCTAAGAAACAGAATACATTGTATAAGGGGTTGAAGAACAAGATGCATCATCCATTGCGTGTGATTATTGTAAACCGTGGACCTGATACAGAACTATTGGTTGCCAATCCAGTTGAACTATTAGGAAAAGGAATTAAGGAATTGATAGATTTTTCCAATTATGTTTAAGGATGCTGTATGTTAAAATGTATGTATAAAAGACTCTTCTTGCTAAATGAATAAAATTATAATAAATTATTTTTAAAAATAAAAAATTTTGCTAAAGGAAGTGCCGATTGGTTAAGAAACCATTCGCTAAATGATTTGTGTAGTTGCGATTGATTATTACACTAATCGTTGTAGACTTACAGCGATTGATTATCTACCAATCGTCGTTGCTAATTAAGGCAATAACGAGAAGACTTATGCCGATTGGGAGCGATTGGTATATGACCAATCGCTATAGACCTATAGCGATTAATTTTGAGGTTAATAACGATTGATTTACCAATCGCTATAGGGTCTTTTTTTACTAGTGAATTAATATAATCTAATTAATAAAACTAATTATCACCTGAGTTGAGACTTAGTTTTATACCCCAAAATGATTTTATTTTGTAATTCTGATTAATTAATTAATTTAAAAAACTAATTAAATTAATCTATTCTAATTAATAAAACTAATTATCACCTGAGGAGGAGGTGAGACTTATTGTTATACCCAAAATGATTTATTTTCTCTAACTAATTAAAACTAAACTAATTAACATTAAAGAAATGGTAAATTATATATATATATATATATATATATTTATATATTTATTTGTATAATTTAATATTCAGGTAATCTTCATTAATTAAAATAAAACCATAATATATTAAATATGATAATAATCTTAAGTGTTTTAACTTAGACTAATTATCACATTAATTTAGTATAAATCTGAAATCAACTATGTTTTGGAAAACATAATTGTTCCAACAATAATTGACCGCTTAATAATCCGTGCACTGAATCCGTGTAAGGATTTTAATTGACTATAGGCTCGGGATTTATTAAAAATATAAACTATAAAATTGAGAAGTAAAAATGAGTATCGACAACAGGTACTTTGTAGGAGTCTCGCTCAAGCTACGGTTTCAAGTAAAAAAATGAAGATGAAAAATACACAACTTCAGGTTGTATCTTTCCTATCCATCTTCGACATTTTAAATTTTGGGTTCGTAAAATTGTTTCCTATTTGATCAAGTTTTGACACACGTTTTTCTAAACGATAATCTTTTTCTCCAAACTCTGTCCAAGAGGGGCATTTTGTAGACACCATTTTTACACCCCAAAAATTAAAATAAATCTAATTGGTGTAGTATTATGATCATACTTACTAGATCGGCAGATAAAAACCAAAAATACTTTTCAAAATTGGATCGAAATGTCCCTTTTAAAGTGGCTCAAACGCCAATTTTTAAAAACACTCGGAATTTGAAAGAGCTTATACGTTCAGATTGACTAGTTCAGAAAATTGTGAAGTTCGACTATAATCTTACAATTTTGATCTTATATATGTCTCATTATTTACTAATCTAAAACTTTTGGTCAAATAAAAAGGTTAATGTTAAAGAACTCAATTTTTGGTTACTCATCTCAAAAAGATAAAAACAATTTTCGTAAGGAAAGTCTTCGTATCTACTTTTTACAAGATTTGAGAGTAAGGTATGACAAGGGGTTCTCTAATATAACATATACAAATGTGCTTTCTACAAACCGTGCCTGAGATTGAGTTTACCATCAAATTCCTTCATTGTGTCCTCTTTATAGACAAATCACATAGAAGGATAGCTAAGACATGGAACTCACAAAGAAGCGAGAAGAGTGAATTTCAAAGGAAGCATCGCCCTAAGTGTGGGGGGGGAAGCGACTTCCTTTGCCTATAGAGCCCCGCCCGGTGAAGGAAGCGAGCCAATTTATGGATGATGGCAAAGAGCGAAGAGATTCGGTAAGGGTCTTTCAGACCTAAACTAAATAATAACTTGCCTAAGAAGGTGGATTCTCCCATTTTGGAACCTTGGACTTCCTAAAATGACGCGTTAGGATCAAGATATGCGGCACTTAATGAGGGATGATAGCGTGGAGGAGCTAAATGTCGTTCAAAAGGATGGAAAGACAAAAAATAAATCTGATTGAAGTAGAACAGGACCAAGATGCCTTAATAGCTCCCAAAAACGGTCGGAAGTCGTCTAAGAGTCAGGACTCTAAAGCAATGCTGAATCCGCTAGGGTTTCCAAAGACTCAACAAACGCAGGACATGTAGTGGGGAAGAAGAACGAAGGAGCTAATTCAGTCGGTCAATTTTCGGATTGTACGATCTAGTTTTAAACATTGGACCTTTGAATGGATAAACAGCGATTATGATAGATCCTTTCGGAGAAGCAATATTTTTTTTAGAAAAAAAATGGAACCAGGAATGGTTAGGAGAGCGAAATAAAAAAAAAATGCGTACATAAATTTGTGTGAGCTTTTGAAATTTTCTACAAACTTCACATAAAAATTTACTTAAGTTTTTGAAAATTTTAGAAATTTTTTGTAAGTCTCTAACACTAGTATCTTGATAATTATAAATCTTCCTAAAGAGACCTGTTTGTTTGGAGTTTTTAATTTTAATTGTTTTTAACAATTAAAAACCTACACTATTTTTTAAAAATCCCAAGAAATAGAAAACATTACTTTTCTCTATAATCATCGACATCAATTGTAAATACCAACATTTAAATATTATTTTAACATTTTAAATACAATAAATGCCTACAACTTGGAAAATAATTGGTTAAATAAAACGTAATAAAACATAATTTTCAAAAAACATAGTCAAAGCTTTTATAAAAAGATAACGTTCTTTAAAGGGCACGAAGGATATAATGCGAGAGCCCTTTCCCGAGTCTAACCAAACATCGAACCCGAAAGAATCTCTAATAAATCACGATTATATATAAATCAATATTGAATTGATTTTAGTTTAAAAATCAATAGGCGGCCACTCTACCAGTCTTTTAAAAAAAGTTATTTTAAAAAATTAAAAACTCTTCTTAATTAAATTAAATTTTATTAATTAATTAACTGTATAAAAATAAAAATACATGTTTGCATAAAAATTTTGAATAAAAGATTTTCTTCTCCACTCAAACCGAGATTAGAGTTGATCAAATAGTCAACGAGCCCAGGAGGAAGGGATTTCCGGCATCACAATGTTTGTTTAATGTTCTCACATAATCATACGTACGACACATTTAATCCGGTAAGGAATTAACTATGACATTTTTTAAAATCTTTCAATTTTAGTTGATTAGAAATCCTAAACATTTGTTAATCCTTTCTTTGTAATCACATCTTGGCAATTGATTATTTTATAAAAGTATTTTTTCCACATGCATATTACCTTATTTAATGTTGTTGATGTCTTTTGCAATTGAAATAAATTCTATTCGTTATTTACTTGATACCGGCCTTTTAATCATTCCCAACGCTCCATTATTGTTTATGTATGTAATCTTCTTTGATTTATTTGATTAGAGAACCAAGATGGAACAATAGAGTCAGCTTTAATCTACCTTGAATAATTTTTGTGATTCATGCATATTTTTGTATGATTTCATAAGATTTAATTAGATTATCTTTATTTTGTGAATTTACCGGCATTGATTTTAACATTTCTTTTTGGATGAATTCGTATTTTAAATTATACAAATAAATTATAAATCAAGTTTGATATTTGTTATGATAATAATAAGAAGAATATAAATGGGTTTGATGATTATTATTATATATATAATATGATACATGTATTATAAATTTGTTACTAAGTAAATGATACTTAAAATATAAAGTTTATTTATTTTCTAATTTATAATTTTTTCTTTGTACTTATATAATAAGATCAAGACTAAAAATCATGCATAGCACAATATTAGGATTGGTAGAGAATTGAGCCAATTAAGAAGCAGGTAGCGCAAGGATATATCAAATATATAAGAGCAGAAAATAAATAAATAAAAATTCAGAAAAGAATTGAATGAATGCTAATTGAGAGAAAGATTATTTTATTTAAGTAGGATAGATAGATTGATAGATGATCAGTCAAAAGACATGATCATGTAGGTTTCTCTCTCTCTCTCTCTCTCTCTCCCACCCCCCAGTATCACTCAGTCGATAGGTTAATTAGTCCCTACCCAGGCAGCGGCAGCGCTCACCACTGATACAGCCGGACCTTTGGTATTTGGAGTGCATAATCGCTTTGCACTGGCTGAAACAAGCTGCATCAGTGCAGCGAATGAGAGGGAAAACTACTTCGAGCCCATCAGAAGGTTCAACTGTAAATATACTAACCAGTAGAAATATCAAAACCATGGTCCTGGTCCTGGTCCTGGTCCTTGTCTTGGTAGTGGCCATGGTCTTGGTTGAACTTGAATGGTCTTGGTTGGAAGTATTGAACTTGAATATGGTCTTGGTTGAAGTATTGAACTCGAATGCCTTTTGTGTTAAGACTTTATCCCTTTTTATATTGAAGGTTTTCTTAGGACCCAGCAATTAACATGCCTACCTAACTCGTGGGTTAGGAATATAATTAATAAGCAACTAATTAGTACTCTAATTAGTCACACCAAAATGTTTGAAAAAAAAATACAAATGCAAGAATGGGAAAAAAATTAAATTCAATCTCTTAATTACTTACCTAAAGTTGGTTGTTAGGTTAATGACATTATGTGGCTTGAATTTGTAGAAAATTCACATTTACTTTTTTACATACTGTTTTTAAAATCAAGAGTGTTTGAAACCATTAATTGTTGATGATAATTAATTAGAGAAAGAGAAACTTACGCAATTTTAGATAACAATATTTTGAAAATTAATTTGTATTTGAAACCTCTATTTTGCACTAAAATTTTAATAAACACACCTACCATGATGCCTAAAATCCTTCTAGTAATCACTTAGACTAGCTCACTAACACCTCTTTGATGGATTGAGTGATTTTTGAACCCTCATAATATGCTTAAGGTGATTTTATAGTAAAACCCTAAATATTAAAAAATAAAAGTTTAAATATTTTGTTTGAGGCTGTGATTATTTGATTTCTTCCTTTGCGTCCATGTCTTGTTTTGTTTCATAATCAAGACAGGCAGCTAATTGGTATTTAATTTGTTAAAAAAGTATTAATTTTTATTTTCTATTTTAGATGGAATATAAAGAAGATCTTATTTCTTTCAAATCTTACTTGTTTTGGTTTATTGTATTATCGAATTAATTAATATATAGTTATTTTAATTTTTAGGAAATCTTACTTAGATTTTGGCTAGCTTCAATTTTGTAATTACATCTAGGTAGGGGTCCACCATGTGTATTTTTTTATTCAGTCATGGAACTCATGCACTATCATAAATATTATAATTAATAACATCTTGAATGGACATATAGTTTAGGACGGAAAATATATGGCACATAAGTAATAACAAAGCAATTCAGTGATATGTGACCGGCATTGGAAAACAAAATACTAGTTCACTAGTGTAGGTATTAAATAGTTAAGTTTTAGGATTTATACTTGACCATTCACAAAATTTGCTGGGTTGACCCAATAAAAGATTTTAACCAATCATCTGAAAGTGTGTATTATTATATAAAACTTCTTTTAAATTCTCAAAACATTCAATAAAAGAAAGAGAATTTTATTCCTAAGCCTCATTATTACAAATAAAGCACGCCATAATTATTAATGGCAACTATAAAAATCACTTAACTTAATTTTAAATTTTATACCGTTTAATTGCTATTATTTATTTATATTTTTGTGGAGAATTTATTTTTTTTATGTGTAATCAAATAGTAAGACAAATATAAACTATAAAGTAACTCCATAATTAAGCCTCATGATCGAATCTCATATGACAAAATATAAGTTTCCCTTTTCCAGTTAGTGATTCAAATATGCTACTAGATGTTCAGACAACTTCTAAAGACTATTCGCTAATACTCAGACAAGGCTCACTTATGGTTAGAACATTTCTAACATAAACTCAAGGTTTTATCCTTCTTCGATCATCTCCCCGTGAGAGTCTTTTTCTCTCATTTTAGCTTTGTGTCCCTCTCTCAAATGGTCTGTAAATCCATTTATAGAAGCTTGGGCTCACAATTTTTTTATTTTTACCCAGTCTTCTAAGCGACTGACTTCATTGGCGAGAAAATCAGGATATAGCGAAATATGAGCTCGCAAAAGAATCTGGCAAAAACACGTAGTGGGTAAATGGCCAAATGAAACCTATAATTGCATGTGAGGAAGGTGGATGACTTTCTTTTTTTTCTTTTCTTTTTCTTTTTTTTTTTTCATCCAATGGCTATGATTTCCAAGTTCTTTGGTCTGAGTTAATCAATAATCAATAGTAATAGATATATTTTATTTTATATTTTGGACATATAAATTTATTTATTTCCTAAAATACCTTCAAAATTAAACAATAATATATAATAAAGAGTGCATTTACCTTAATTATTATTGTAACAATTATTTTGAATTATTATTATATTTTTCTAATATCTAATATAATTACAAAATAAATAATATTGATGTGCAGTCATATGCCAGTACCATGCCAGGCCAATTCTATTTTTCATGTTAGTATAACAATCCTTGAACTTATTTATATCTTCTCAGGTCTTGTATTTAGAAATAATTAAAAGGCTAATTGTAGATCATATAATATAATGGTAACATGACATATACTACCAAGCGGAATGTTTGTCAGGAAAGAACACAATTTTTCATTGAAATATTAGTTATATATTGAAAAGGAAAATAATACATATTTAAATTAGGAGGGCTTCGAAACTCGCCTAGTGAATGGTTTTGTGACAAATATCAAATTTATCACACAAATGATCAATTCAAGAATCACTATAAAATAAAAAATTGTTATAGCACTCAATTTGTTGGACAAGATTATCTTTTGAAATCGGATTTAACAACGATTTGAAGTTATTTACAACTAGTGACAAATAGTGGGAGGAGAATCATGTAACTTTGTAATGCTTTTACAATTAAGGTTTGACCTATTATACAATCAATAGACAATAGGATCTTTGATTATTTTATTTTTGTAATATGTGAGAGACTAAAAGGGTGGTTACAAGTGAAAAAAAAACTAATTGCGGATTATGACTTGTTGGAGAATGTATTTGGGACTCACAAATCGACCTAGTTAACATAGACGAGGGCTCGGACGACTCTAATAAGAATGATGATATTAGATTTTCTAACCCAATGAGTTACAATCCAAGTCTATTCTAGCTATTCTCAATCCTTCATATGGATCCTGGATATATTCATTTTTTATTTCATTAAGCGAAAGGTAATTCTGTCAAATGCCCCAATGAAGAAGAAAACTCAGTGAATCTCCCCTTGTAATGCTTTTACACGAGTTCGTATTAAGGTTTGACCTATTATACATGATTATCTTATTTTTGTAATATGTGAGAGACTAAAAGGGTTGTTGCAATTGAAAAACAGACTAATTGCGGATTATGACTTGTTGGAGAATGTATTTGGGACTCACAAATCGACCACATGTGAAAACATGAGACATGTAGTTAACATAGACGAATGCTCGGACGACTCTAATAAGAATGATGATATTAGATTTTCTAACCCAATGAGTTACAATCCAAGTCTAGGGATGGAGTCTCGCCATGGAAGCTAGGGGAGTAAGCGAAAGGAAATTCTGTCAAATAAATTAATTTCACTGTTCTTTAAGGCAAAGGAGGACAACAAACATATGACGAACTCTCCCAACATATTTGACTCGCCGCCTGACCACAATAACACTATTATGCACCACTCTGACGTTTTCTTATTATCGATTGATTGGGTCACCACCGAATATAAAGAAATGCATCAAACTCATGCACAAAGTTCACAAACTTAGTAGCTGATCAGAACTATATAGGATTGGAGTGGAAGTGTTCATTTCTTTTCCAAATCTTATTTATAATTTCTTGGAAATTGATGATCAACATGAGTAGTCAGAGTATCTTTGTTGAAAAAATAAGCACATGTGCGGAGGACAACCCAATGAAACACGGGACGAACAACTACCTCGTCAATTAGGCGCAATAATTTTCAATAATTTTTCGTATGACTTAAATTTCCCTTGAATCAATCATTTTAATTGATTACATGTATTTCAACCAATTAAGTTGTCTTGCACCATTTCCTCGAATAAATTATCATACTCATCATTTTCAAGTTTATCTCCTCCTTGTATGAGAAGAGATGTTTTTAAAAAATTAATGGCGATTTATATCAAATGGATGATCGTTATGTTGATTCAAACTTATTAAACAAATTCAGATTATTCAAGCAACCACCGGCTTGCACAATTTCATTGAAAAAATAATTTTGCAGCAATCATATATGAGAATCACACATCTCTTGTTACCACATTATGAAATGGATTATTTTTTAGATGAACTTTCTAGAAATATTTATCAATGTATTAGACCTCATGAGTTATCCTGGACGATGAAAACTATATTTAGGAAATGAGATTAGGGACATGATAAACTAAGTTTTCAACTATTATTATTTATTTAATTATTTTACTTTACAAGAAATTGAGTATTTAATATATTTTATTAAATTCATAAATAAATGAAGTAATTAATAGTTGACCTAATTATTTAGATTTTCTTTTAATTTGATTGCAAATTTCTATTTAAATATCAATGTAATCTAATTATTAATAACTTTTTATTATAGGAAAAAAAGTGTTAACTACGAAATTAAAAAATAAACGTGCAGAAAAAAATTCGGGCACTTTGCAAATATTTGTCTTGATTAAAAAAATTAATGAATAGCGTACAAAATGGTAACCTACTAGAAACGACAAAACAATACTTTTTAAAACTTTATAATATATTATTTAATAATAAAATTAAATAATTGTATTATAAATTAATAATAAAATTATAAAATATTTAAAAGAATATGTATTTTAATATTTTGTATATTGAAAATATGATTTGATCCACTGATCGAGAAAGTGAATAACTCAATTTCCGGTTGGGCAGCAAATAAATTTACATACGCGGGAAGATTTGAGCTGGTCAAAACGTGGTAATCGGATTCGTCGGTTACAGGTCGCAGCAACTCGTGATCCCGAAGAAGTTAGTGAAAGAACTTGACGCGCTAATGAGAAACTTTATTTGGGGAAGCGGCGGGATAGGCGGGAAGAAGGTTAAGTGGACCGCACTTTGCAAATCAAAGAAAGAAGGCGATATATGGCTCAAGAATTGTGTTGAATGGAATAAAGCGTTGACGTATAAGCACCTATGGGTCATCGAGAGCAAACAAAAATAACTCTGGATCAAGTGGTCCACACCCAGTTTATGAAACACGAATCAAGCGTTTGGACATCCAAAATAAGCAAAGGTATGAGATGGTCGTTAAAGAAAATCCTTAAGCAAAAAACAATATTGCAGGTCTCTTTAATATTAGTTGGGGAGACGGTAGAAACAAATTGTTTTGGTATGATCCCTGATATGAGGACCAACCACTAATCAATAAAGAGGAATTCAGAAACGTGAGGATTAGACGGGACAACCTAAGTGTCAAGGTCAGAGACATTAAAGATGGACTATAGAATTCGCTCATTAGACGAATATCGGTGGGGCAGCGCATTCTCGAACATATCAGTAACATCTAATTCAACCAAAGAACAGACGTACACTGATGAAAAGTTGAGGAAAACGGGAAGATGATTTCAAGCAAAGTGTGGAACACCATCCGAGAGAAGGAGCAAACAATAGATTGGGCTAATCTGGTCTGGTCGTTAAAGGTTATCCCGAGACACCAATTCATCATATGGCTTACATTTTAAGAAAGGCTAAACACGAGTGATCACGTCAGGAAGTACATAGAAATTCCGGATTCAAGTTGTCTGTTGTGTGAAGGGAATGAAGAAACAACTTATCATCTTTTCGGGAACTATTCATTTGCCTCAAAATTTTGGAATAAATTTGCAAAAAATATGGAGATGACCAGATTTCCAGGAGACTGGAATGAAATCAAGGAAGTGGTTGTGAAGAAAGCGAAGGGCGCAAAGTTTATGTCAAAGATTTTCAAATACGGATTCGGCTAAACATTTTACAACATCTAGCGAGAGAGAAACGCGAGGGCATTCTCGAGGAATCGAAAAAGTCTGGAGCAGACCTGGGATGATATTGTAACAAACTTTTGCATGAAACATCTAGACGTGGAGAAAAGCCCCGAAAAACAAACAAAATTGGAACCTCTACAAAAACTAGAAGGTAACATATCTGGAAGTCACCAAAGACGCAATTTTTTTAGCGAGATAAACGCAATTTAAATTTGTTTGTAATTCCGATGATTGTTTGTAATTCATTTGTTTTTAGACCGTAACAAACTTAATTTGTCTAAACTTGTCTAGAAAAATACATAAACTCATTTGGGTTTTTTTCAAGTTTTTTAGGATTTTTAATAAAATTAAGTTGAGTCGTTTTTCAAAAAAATAAAAAAAATCTAATTTGATTGATGAAAATAAATTAAATGTATATTTGTGTTTTGGATAAAAAAAAAAACAATATGGACAAGACCTTGTTGAGTTTCTTTTTTAGATTTATGTGAAATTTTTTCTCATAAAATATGCATGAATCATGGTATAATTGTCCCTAACAAAAGAATATCTGTAATTTGTACAGATAATAAAATCACTATTATAATTTCACAAACATAAGAAAATGTTGAATATCATTGTCTCACGAATTATCACAAAATAATATTATCCCATTCAAACTATATATATATATATATATATATATATATATATATATAATTTTACAAAACTCGTATATATAATAATTTTTAATATTACAATTATTAATGTTAATAAATTAAGACATGTAAATGAAAGTCAAGTAAAATACAAATATTACTACTTATGATTTTTTTATCCATTAATTTTAATCAATATAAAATAAAATTATAAATCATTACATGCAGCATCATAGGTTAATATCAACCTTTATAAAACGTTATTATAATATTTACAATGCTTTTAAAGTGGGGTAGTGATTATTCCAATGGGGTGGACTGTGATAGAAGGATGAGAGGAAGCATGCATGAATAAATTTAAAAAAGTAAAACTTTAGGACACATGGTGTGAAAAAATATATAATCTCCATGCTACGTTTGTTAGATATGTACAGAAAATTATAAAAGTTGTTTGAATTATTAATATTTATATGTACATTATACATTGAATGTGGTATAATATAATACTTACTAATACTAGTTATAAAGAATATATAAACTTTAAAAAAAATTAATATTCTTTTTCTACCTTTTACCTTTATAAAATTTTAATTTTTTTTATTATATTTTAAAATATAATAATAATAATAGACTATAAGTATATATTTAATTATATTTAACTATATATCATTTTTTTAATTTAAATAATAATAATAAATACGTATTTACATGATTTTTTTAATTAATATATATATATAATAGAAAAGTTATATTATTTTTAAGTATAAAAATTTAAAAGTTATAATTTTACATAATTAAATATAATAATTAATAATTTTAATTAAAAATATAAAAATGATAATTTTACATAATTAATAATGTTAATTAAAAATATAAAATTATTAAAATTATAATTTCTTTATTATATTTTAAAATATAATAATAATAATAATAAACTATAACTAAATATTATTATTATATACTTTCCATTCATCAACCAAGGTCTGATTTTGTTTAAACAAGTTTCTTATGGTCGATTCTAACCAGTAAAGAAAAGTGCACGTGATCTTGACTTGTTTATCCAACAAAAGAACGTCGATAAGATTGTGGATTCTAAGAAACAGAATACATTGTATAAGGGGTTGAAGAACAAGATGCATCATCCATTGCGTGTGATTATTGTAAACCGTGGACCTGATACAGAACTATTGGTTGCCAATCCAGTTGAACTATTAGGAAAAGGAATTAAGGAATTGATAGATTTTTCCAATTATGTTTAAGGATGCTGTATGTTAAAATGTATGTATAAAAGACTCTTCTTGCTAAATGAATAAAATTATAATAAATTATTTTTAAAAATAAAAAATTTTGCTAAAGGAAGTGCCGATTGGTTAAGAAACCATTCGCTAAATGATTTGTGTAGTTGCGATTGATTATTACACTAATCGTTGTAGACTTACAGCGATTGATTATCTACCAATCGTCGTTGCTAATTAAGGCAATAACGAGAAGACTTATGCCGATTGGGAGCGATTGGTATATGACCAATCGCTATAGACCTATAGCGATTAATTTTGAGGTTAATAACGATTGATTTACCAATCGCTATAGGGTCTTTTTTTACTAGTGAATTAATATAATCTAATTAATAAAACTAATTATCACCTGAGTTGAGACTTAGTTTTATACCCCAAAATGATTTTATTTTGTAATTCTGATTAATTAATTAATTTAAAAAACTAATTAAATTAATCTATTCTAATTAATAAAACTAATTATCACCTGAGGAGGAGGTGAGACTTATTGTTATACCCAAAATGATTTTATTTTCTCTAACTAATTAAAACTAAACTAATTAACATTAAAGAAATGGTAAATTATATATATATATATATATATATATTTATATATTTATTTGTATAATTTAATATTCAGGTAATCTTCATTAATTAAAATAAAACCATAAATATATTAAATATGATAATAATCTTAAGTGTTTTAACTTAGACTAATTATCACATTAATTTAGTATAAATCTGAAATCAACTATGTTTTGGAAAACATAATTGTTCCAACAATAATTGACCGCTTAATAATCCGTGCACTGAATCCGTGTAAGGATTTTAATTGACTATAGGCTCGGGATTTATTAAAAATATAAACTATAAAATTGAGAAGTAAAAATGAGTATCGACAACAGGTACTTTGTAGGAGTCTCGCTCAAGCTACGGTTTCAAGTAAAAAAATGAAGATGAAAAATACACAACTTCAGGTTGTATCTTTCCTATCCATCTTCGACATTTTAAATTTTGGGTTCGTAAAATTGTTTCCTATTTGATCAAGTTTTGACACACGTTTTTCTAAACGATAATCTTTTTCTCCAAACTCTGTCCAAGAGGGGCATTTTGTAGACACCATTTTTACACCCCAAAAATTAAAATAAATCTAATTGGTGTAGTATTATGATCATACTTACTAGATCGGCAGATAAAAACCAAAAATACTTTTCAAAATTGGATCGAAATGTCCCTTTTAAAGTGGCGCAAACGCCAATTTTTAAAAACACTCGGAATTTGAAAGAGCTTATACGTTCAGATTGACTAGTTCAGAAAATTGTGAAGTTCGACTATAATCTTACAATTTTGATCTTATATATGTCTCATTATTTACTAATCTAAAACTTTTGGTCAAATGAAAAGGTTAATGTTAAAGAACTCAATTTTTGGTTACTCATCTCAAAAAGATAAAAACAATTTTCGTAAGGAAAGTCTTCGTATCTACTTTTTACAAGATTTGAGAGTAAGGTATGACAAGGGGTTCTCTAATATAACATATACAAATGTGCTTTCTACAAACCGTGCCTGAGATTGAGTTTACCATCAAATTCCTTCATTGTGTCCTCTTTATAGACAAATCACATAGAAGGATAGCTAAGACATGGAACTCACAAATAAGCGAGAAGAGTGAATTTCAAAGGAAGCATCGCCCTAAGTGTGGGGGGAAGCGACTTCCTTTGCCTATAGAGCCCCGCCCGGTGAAGGAAGCGAGCCAATTTATGGATGATGGCAAAAAGCGAAGAGATTCGGTAAGGGTCTTTCAGACCTAAACTAAATAATAACTTGCCTAAGAAGGTGGATTCTCCCATTTTGGAACCTTGGACTTCCTAAAATGACGCGTTAGGATCAAGATATGCGGCACTTAATGAGGGATGATAGCGTGGAGGAGCTAAATGTCGTTCAAAAGGATGGAAAGACAAAAAATAAATCTGATTGAAGTAGAACAGGACCAAGATGCCTTAATAGCTCCCAAAAACGGTCGGAAGTCGTCTAAGAGTCAGGACTCTAAAAGCAATGCTGAATCCGCTAGGGTTTCCAAAGACTCAACAAACGCAGGACATGTAGTGGGGAAGAAGAACGAAGGAGCTAATTCAGTCGGTCAATTTTCGGATTGTACGATCTAGTTTTAAACATTGGACCTTTGAATGGATAAACAGCGATTATGATAGATCCTTTCGGAGAAGCAATATTTTTTTTAGAAAAAAAATGGAACCAGGAATGGTTAGGAGAGCGAAATAAAAAAAAATGCGTACATAAATTTTGTGTGAGCTTTTGAAATTTTCTACAAAATTCACATAAAAATTTACTTAAGTTTTTGAAAATTTTAGAAATTTTTTGTAAGTCTCTAACACTAGTATCTTGATAATTATAAATCTTCCTAAAGAGACCTGTTTGTTTGGAGTTTTTAATTTTAATTGTTTTTAACAATTAAAAACCTACACTATTTTTTAAAAATCCCAAAAAATAGAAAACATTACTTTTCTCTATAATCATCGACATCAATTGTAAATACCAACATTTAAATATTATTTTAACATTTTAAATACAATAAATGCCTACAACTTGGAAAATAATTGGTTAAATAAAACGTAATAAAACATAATTTTCAAAAAACATAGTCAAAGCTTTTATAAAAAGATAACGTTCTTTAAAGGGCACGAAGGATATAATGCGAGAGCCCTTTCCCGAGTCTAACCAAACATCGAACCCGAAAGAATCTCTAATAAATCACGATTATATATAAATCAATATTGAATTGATTTTAGTTTAAAAATCAATAGGCGGCCACTCTACCAGTCTTTTAAAAAAAGTTATTTTAAAAAATTAAAAACTCTTCTTAATTAAATTAAATTTTATTAAATTAATTAACTGTATAAAAATAAAAATACATTTTTTGCATAAAAATTTTGAATAAAAGATTTTCTTCTCCACTCAAACCGAGATTAGAGTTGATCAAATAGTCAACGAGCCCAGGAGGAAGGGATTTCCGGCATCACAATGTTTGTTTAATGTTCTCACATAATCATACGTACGACACATTTAATCCGGTAAGGAATTAACTATGACATTTTTTAAAATCTTTCAATTTTAGTTGATTAGAAATCCTAAACATTTGTTAATCCT
The DNA here is from genome assembly GCF_907164915.1 of Impatiens glandulifera. NCBI lineage: Eukaryota > Viridiplantae > Streptophyta > Magnoliopsida > Ericales > Balsaminaceae > Impatiens > Impatiens glandulifera. The sequence continues at coordinate 33,858,644 of NC_061862.1, read as the reverse complement.
TTCTTTGTAATCACATCTTGGCAATTGATTATTTTATAAAAGTATTTTTTCCACATGCATATTACCTTATTTAATGTTGTTGATGTCTTTTGCAATTGAAATAAATTCTATTCGTTATTTACTTGATACCGGCCTTTTAATCATTCCCAACGCTCCATTATTGTTTATGTATGTAATCTTCTTTGATTTATTTGATTAGAGAACCAAGATGGAACAATAGAGTCAGCTTTAATCTACCTTGAATAATTTTTGTGATTCATGCATATTTTTGTATGATTTCATAAGATTTAATTAGATTATCTTTATTTTGTGAATTTACCGGCATTGATTTTAACATTTCTTTTTGGATGAATTCGTATTTTAAATTATACAAATAAATTATAAATCAAGTTTGATATTTGTTATGATAATAATAAGAAGAATATAAATGGGTTTGATGATTATTATTATATATATAATATGATACATGTATTATAAATTTGTTACTAAGTAAATGATACTTAAAATATAAAGTTTATTTATTTTCTAATTTATAATTTTTTCTTTGTACTTATATAATAAGATCAAGACTAAAAATCATGCATAGCACAATATTAGGATTGGTAGAGAATTGAGCCAATTAAGAAGCAGGTAGCGCAAGGATATATCAAATATATAAGAGCAGAAAATAAATAAATAAAAATTCAGAAAAGAATTGAATGAATGCTAATTGAGAGAAAGATTATTTTATTTAAGTAGGATAGATAGATTGATAGATGATCAGTCAAAAGACATGATCATGTAGGTTTCTCTCTCTCTCTCTCTCTCTCTCCCACCCCCCAGTATCACTCAGTCGATAGGTTAATTAGTCCCTACCCAGGCAGCGGCAGCGCTCACCACTGATACAGCCGGACCTTTGGTATTTGGAGTGCATAATCGCTTTGCACTGGCTGAAACAAGCTGCATCAGTGCAGCGAATGAGAGGGAAAACTACTTCGAGCCCATCAGAAGGTTCAACTGTAAATATACTAACCAGTAGAAATATCAAAACCATGGTCCTGGTCCTGGTCCTGGTCCTTGTCTTGGTAGTGGCCATGGTCTTGGTTGAACTTGAATGGTCTTGGTTGGAAGTATTGAACTTGAATATGGTCTTGGTTGAAGTATTGAACTCGAATGCCTTTTGTGTTAAGACTTTATCCCTTTTTATATTGAAGGTTTTCTTAGGACCCAGCAATTAACATGCCTACCTAACTCGTGGGTTAGGAATATAATTAATAAGCAACTAATTAGTACTCTAATTAGTCACACCAAAATGTTTGAAAAAAAAATACAAATGCAAGAATGGGAAAAAAATTAAATTCAATCTCTTAATTACTTACCTAAAGTTGGTTGTTAGGTTAATGACATTATGTGGCTTGAATTTGTAGAAAATTCACATTTACTTTTTTACATACTGTTTTTAAAATCAAGAGTGTTTGAAACCATTAATTGTTGATGATAATTAATTAGAGAAAGAGAAACTTACGCAATTTTAGATAACAATATTTTGAAAATTAATTTGTATTTGAAACCTCTATTTTGCACTAAAATTTTAATAAACACACCTACCATGATGCCTAAAATCCTTCTAGTAATCACTTAGACTAGCTCACTAACACCTCTTTGATGGATTGAGTGATTTTTGAACCCTCATAATATGCTTAAGGTGATTTTATAGTAAAACCCTAAATATTAAAAAATAAAAGTTTAAATATTTTGTTTGAGGCTGTGATTATTTGATTTCTTCCTTTGCGTCCATGTCTTGTTTTGTTTCATAATCAAGACAGGCAGCTAATTGGTATTTAATTTGTTAAAAAAGTATTAATTTTTATTTTCTATTTTAGATGGAATATAAAGAAGATCTTATTTCTTTCAAATCTTACTTGTTTTGGTTTATTGTATTATCGAATTAATTAATATATAGTTATTTTAATTTTTAGGAAATCTTACTTAGATTTTGGCTAGCTTCAATTTTGTAATTACATCTAGGTAGGGGTCCACCATGTGTATTTTTTTATTCAGTCATGGAACTCATGCACTATCATAAATATTATAATTAATAACATCTTGAATGGACATATAGTTTAGGACGGAAAATATATGGCACATAAGTAATAACAAAGCAATTCAGTGATATGTGACCGGCATTGGAAAACAAAATACTAGTTCACTAGTGTAGGTATTAAATAGTTAAGTTTTAGGATTTATACTTGATCATTCACAAAATTTGCTGGGTTGACCCAATAAAAGATTTTAACCAATCATCTGAAAGTGTGTATTATTATATAAAACTTCTTTTAAATTCTCAAAACATTCAATAAAAGAAAGAGAATTTTATTCCTAAGCCTCATTATTACAAATAAAGCACGCCATAATTATTAATGGCAACTATAAAAATCACTTAACTTAATTTTAAATTTTATACCGTTTAATTGCTATTATTTATTTATATTTTTGTGGAGAATTTATTTTTTTTATGTGTAATCAAATAGTAAGACAAATATAAACTATAAAGTAACTCCATAATTAAGCCTCATGATCGAATCTCATATGACAAAATATATGTTTCCCTTTTCCAGTTAGTGATTCAAATATGCTACTAGATGTTCAGACAACTTCTAAAGACTATTCGCTAATACTCAGACAAGGCTCACTTATGGTTAGAACATTTCTAACATAAACTCAAGGTTTTATCCTTCTTCGATCATCTCCCCGTGAGAGTCTTTTTCTCTCATTTTAGCTTTGTGTCCCTCTCTCAAATGGTCTGTAAATCCATTTATAGAAGCTTGGGCTCACAATTTTTTTATTTTTACCCAGTCTTCTAAGCGACTGACTTCATTGGCGAGAAAATCAGGATATAGCGAAATATGAGCTCGCAAAAGAATCTGGCAAAAACACGTAGTGGGTAAATGGCCAAATGAAACCTATAATTGCATGTGAGGAAGGTGGATGACTTTCTTTTTTTTCTTTTCTTTTTCTTTTTTTTTTTCATCCAATGGCTATGATTTCCAAGTTCTTTGGTCTGAGTTAATCAATAATCAATAGTAATAGATATATTTTATTTTATATTTTGGACATATAAATTTATTTATTTCCTAAAATACCTTCAAAATTAAACAATAATATATAATAAAGAGTGCATTTACCTTAATTATTATTGTAACAATTATTTTGAATTATTATTATATTTTTCTAATATCTAATATAATTACAAAATAAATAATATTGATGTGCAGTCATATGCCAGTACCATGCCAGGCCAATTCTATTTTTCATGTTAGTATAACAATCCTTGAACTTATTTATATCTTCTCAGGTCTTGTATTTAGAAATAATTAAAAGGCTAATTGTAGATCATATAATATAATGGTAACATGACATATACTACCAAGCGGAATGTTTGTCAGGAAAGAACACAATTTTTCATTGAAATATTAGTTATATATTGAAAAGGAAAATAATACATATTTAAATTAGGAGGGCTTCGAAACTCGCCTAGTGAATGGTTTTGTGACAAATATCAAATTTATCACACAAATGATCAATTCAAGAATCACTATAAAATAAAAAATTGTTATAGCACTCAATTTGTTGGACAAGATTATCTTTTGAAATCGGATTTAACAACGATTTGAAGTTATTTACAACTAGTGACAAATAGTGGGAGGAGAATCATGTAACTTTGTAATGCTTTTACAATTAAGGTTTGACCTATTATACAATCAATAGACAATAGGATCTTTGATTATTTTATTTTTGTAATACGTGAGAGACTAAAAGGGTGGTTACAAGTGGAAAAAAAACTAATTGCGGATTATGACATGTTGGAGAATGTATTTGGGACTCACAAATCGACCTAGTTAACATAGACGAGGGCTCGGACGACTCTAATAAGAATGATGATATTAGATTTTCTAACCCAATGAGTTACAATCCAAGTCTATTCTAGCTATTCTCAATCCTTCATATGGATCCTAGATATATTCATTTTTTATTTCATTAAGCGAAAGGTAATTCTGTCAAATGCCCCAATGAAGAAGAAAACTCAGTGAATCTCCCCTTGTAATAAATTAATTTCACTGTTCTTTAAGGCAAAGGAGGACAACAAACATATGACGAATTCTCCCAACATATTTGACTCGCCGCCTGACCACAATAACACTATTATGCACCACTCTGACGTATCTGATAATCGATTGATTGGGTCACCACCGAATATAAAGAAATGCATCAAACTCATGCACAAAGTTCACAAACTTAGTAGCTGATCAGAACTATATAGGATTGGAGTGGAAGTGTTCATTTCTTTTCCAAATCTTATTTATAATTTCTTGGAAATTGATGATCAACATGGGTAGTCAGAGTATCTTTGTTGAAAAAAATGAGCACATGTGTGGAGGACAACCCAATGAAACACGGGACGAACAACTACCTCGTCAATTAGGCGCATTAATTTTCACTAATTTTCCATATGACTTAAATTTCCCTTGAATCAATCATTTTAATTGATTACATGTATTTCACTTTTACAACTTTTGTTGGAATTAAGCTAATTCCATTAATAAATGGAAATAAGATTGTGAATAAATAAAATCAAATAAAATTCACACAAATTCAAACGTGAATTAACGGTGAATTTAATCCAAATTATAAATAAATATTAATTATTTAATTAATATTTAATGCCTAATTAGAAAATTAAAGTATAATGTTATGATAAACATTTAACTTTAATTGCCTATCAATTGGCTAACGTTTAGACTTTTCAATTTGTTAGCATTGAATGTCTAACATTGTATTTCAACAAATTAACGTATAGGCAACGATGTTAATTAGTTACGGACTAATTGACAAATTAATGAGCAATATTCATTGCTAATAAACGTTTTGGATGGTTTTATTTGAAGGTTTAATTCTCAGCAATATATACCCATTCATTATTCATTTCACATCACAACTTCATCATTTTCATTCTCTCTCACTCTAGAATTCAAAAGTCTTCTTCTTGTTTTGTGAGTGTTCTTCGAGTTTTTTGCTCAATATTTCCGTTGAAACCCGGTGATAGTTCAGGTACGCTGATCAAGTTCGATGAGTAGTGATTTTAGTGCAGAATCACTACAGGATTCGTTGTACCCTGGGAGACAGGCATCTGCGATAAGCTCCAGCACAAACGGGAGACGATGAAACTGTTTTAAGGGAAATGTGCTAAGCACATGCCTCGAATCAACAATTTATTCGGTGATTTCGTTCTTATAATATTGTATTTATTTAATTTATTTGTAACATCATTTTATATATATTTTCTGTTATTTCAAGACATTATTTCTAACAATCTTAAAACAGTTTCGTGTGCTAAGTTATTTAGCAACTTTTGCCGTCGAAAATATTTGTCTTTGATGTTTCAGAATCCGAGTCGCGATGTTACAAAGGAGATGATTGCTTATTTCAATAAGATAAAGTTGTTCATCTAAAGGAATAAAAGAATCTACAAATAAAGATAAGTCTTTATTTATACCTATAATGTTAATTATTATTAATATTATTTGTATGAAAGCTTACTTTTATAAGCTAATATATGTTGATGTAGATATATATTCTAAATAAAAATGATGTATATTCATTATTTAAACATTTTATACAAAATAAATTAGAAAACAATAATTTATTTTATTTTTACTTAAATGTTTGTTGGTTATTAAAATTATTAATAATAAAGAATAAAAATAAGAAAGTAACTAATATGTTAGCTTTCAATTTTTAGAAAATTAATGGTGTTAAAATTAATTATAATTGAAACATATGGTTTCAGTTTTAAAATAATTGACTATAATATATACCTTCTTTTTAATTAAGTAATATAATTAATAAGAATATGGTAGGATGATTTAATAAATAAAGAGATATGATATCTTTATTTATACATTGTTTTATATATTACATTTTATTCTGGTAATAAGTTGTCGTTTTAAATGTATATATATTCATTTGTTGACAGAGTCTAGTTAAATATGATGTATAAGTTGTCTCTAAAAAGAAGACAAAAGGTCATAAAAGCGGTACAACAATGAAATGGCGCATTGGTGTAGTGGTTCAAAGTTCAGATGCAATGGTGCGTGACGGAAGGTGTTCAAATCCAACTGATGAGATGATTTGATTTCTTTTTGTAGAAATCAGATTTACTAAAATGACTATGGTCATTGATGTTAAAATCCATTCCAATTTCTTTTGTAGAAATTATGAGATGAATGAGATTGTTGATTTCTTTGTAGAAATCAGACTTGATAAAGTCATTGATGTTGAAACCATTTCAATTTCTTGTGTAGAAATTATGAGATGAATAGGTTCATGATTTTTATAATATATATATATATAAATATGTAATATGATTTTTCTAAATGACATTAATCATGAAGGTTGAAATCATTATAATTTCTTATGTAGAAATTATGAAATGAATTGGGTATCCTAATGATTCATAATGACAGAAAATGAAGGTCATGTGTATAATGAGATTAAATAAGTTATTTGTCTTAGAACTTATTCTAATCATGCATTTAAAGAGACACGACTATGTTAGTCGAAATTGTCTTCGCACAAATTGTCTTGATGAAAATAATCTACTCAGATGTATTCTGAGCATGCATAGTCGTTTAACGTCAATTATTGTTCAAAACATGGCAATGTAAGTGCTTCAATTAAGATATGAAATATATTTGTAGTTATATTTAATTTGATTATGTGCTAATTGATTATTAATATAAATCATGCATATTAGCTAATATAAAAAATGATTCATGTTATTCATAATAAGTATGATTATCTAGAAATTTATATTTATATAAATTAAGATTTATTTTTCTATCTATTTTTATTTTAATAGATAATTTTGAAATTTGTCACAAATCATGTGTTCTTTGATTGACAAAGATTTGTTATAGAATGTTAAAGGTCATCTAATTAATTAAGAAACGAATAATTGATGACATGAATATTTATTAATATAATTAGTTAGTTTTATATTCGATTAAAGATAAATGATCAACATTCTAATTAAGTGTAATAATTAATATTCTAATTAATTATTATGTATTTTTTAAACGGTATTTTTAATGATAAATGAAGTTGTATATATATATTTGTTTAAGAATATATATGACATATTATTTATCTGATTACGTTTTTATGTTATTGACTATATATATATATATATATATATATATTATAGTTTTTTTGTCATCGTGGTGACTAAAATGAAAGAAGAATAATATATAATATCATATATATGGATATATTAATTTTGGTTTAATATAATATATTTGATAATTTTGAAATCAAATAATTACAAGCAAAGTATTGTTTGATTTGAGAATAATGTGGCAAACGTGCCGATATTACGAGACGCAAACGTGCAACCGGAAATAAATGTTTAAGCGACTTCGGTCAAAGATGCTTGAAACATGATGATTTCTTTTGTATAAATCATGTGATATGGTGAATATTTATTTGATTAAATATTCTAATTTTTTTTATAGAAATTAAGTGTTGAAATAAATATTTTAATTGATTAAATATTTTAATTTCTTATTAGAGATTATGTGAAGAATGATTTATATATGAATAAACATTCTAATCTCTTGTATAGAAATTATATTTTATTCAATTAAATATTTATGATATAGTTATCTTATTCATTGTATGATACGTATAACAAAAGAAATTTGTAAAGAATTGTGTGACAATTTCTTGATTAAAAAATCATTGATTTAAATCATATAAGTTTGTGATTTAAAAAAATGGTACCAACACGAGTGTGGGGGCAAATATTTTTATTGATTATAACACAAAAATAATTATGTATATTATGATAAATAAAAAGACAATTTATTATTAGAGAAATATGTTCTCTATAAAAGATAAAGTTGCGCAACTTTACAAAAAGAAAGAAAATAACAAGAAAATGTCTTGTTTATATTTGCTGAGTTGGTGTTCAAATCGATATTTTAGATTTGAGGATTTTGAAATCAAGAAACGTGTCATATTTTGACATTATTTTCATAAAATTTTGAAGAACCAATGTCTTCAAAAGGATTTTATGAAATAAATGAAAAAGAAAATTTATAAAGTCATGATATGACTTATAACAAATTTTATAATAATGATATAAAAATTTGATCATACTTTTATTAAAAAGTGGATGTGACAATTATATATATCATGAAGACAATGAAAATTATTTCATTACGTGTCTTTTGTACGATATTTTTATCGTTAAAAATTACGATAAAAATGATTAAATCCATTAAGGATTTGAATTGCACTACACGAAATATCATGTTGTTATCAAATGATATATTGATATTATTAAATGAAAGACTTTACGTCTTAAAGTGAATATATTTATACTTAGAAGTGCAATCTACGTATGGAAATCTTCTAAGAAACTTATGATGGATAGATTAAACGTTATAATCTATATTTTTGACTTATGTCGAAAAATAAAATATTTTTATGTAAAATATATAATCGTTTACACGAAAGAAGAATAGTTCAAAGACATTTTGTCTACTAGTTAGCCAAGTAAATAATATTTTCATAAAAAAAATTAAATGATAAACATGTACGAATGACTATGCTTCTTATTAAAAGATGTTCCGAGGTTAACTAAGAATGTACCAACATAAATTTCTAATTATTGTGATAGTAATTAGAAATTGGACAAGCTTAGAGTTAGTGACAAGTCTAGACATACACGTCTTAGACATAATGTCATTAGACTATACTCTCTAATGGAGTTATCAAATTTGACTATGTAAGTCAAAGATAACATTGTGGATCAACTAATCAGATTATTGAATAGAGAGGTAGTTTGAAGTTTTTTGAGACATTAGCTTACTATAAGTTGGTATGAAGGAAAACTCAACCTATGCAGACTGGAGATCCCAAGAACTAGGTTCAATGGGACAACCTAATTGTACTAACTTGGAAAATTATTGTTGAGGAATAATCCTATAATAAAACAATATATATTTTGACGAGGATAAGCATATCGTTTTTAATGATTCTTTGTGAGCAAAGAGATCACCTATGTGAGAGAGAAGTGGGGCCGCTTCGAAAGAATTGCACGGCTCAATTCTAGACCCTCTCACAGAACCAGGCGCGTGTTCCATGGCCAAAACGGACGCAACCATGAGAGCTTGACATGTATCAGGGAGAATTCTATGTGAAAATGTGTAATCGTTTACACAAATGGCAGAATAGTTCAAGGACATCAAGTCTACTAATCGGCTAGTAAAGTTATATACTTTCATAAGGGAAGGTTCAAAGGGTTACACATACCTATCCTATGTAGAATTCAACTGTTGAACCTTTCACCGGGTTAATCTTTCAATTTCCATTAATGTGGGGGATTGTTGGAATTAAGCTAATTCCATTAATAAATAGAAATAAGATTGTGAATAAATAAAATCAAATAAAATTCACACAAATTCAAACGTGAATTAACGGTGAATTTAATCCAAATTATAATTAAATATTAATTATTTAATTAATATTTAATGCCTAATTAGAAAATTAAAGTATAATGTTATGATAAACATTTAACTTTAATTACCTATCAATTGGCTAACGTTTAGACTTTTCAATTTGTTAGCATTGAATGTCTAACATTGTATTTCAACAAATTAACGTATAGGCAACGATGTTAATTAGTTACGGACTAATTGACAAATTAATGAGCAATATTCATTGCTAATAAACGTTTTGGATGGTTTTATTTGAAGGTTTAATTCTCAGCAATATATACCCATTCATTATTCATTTCACATCACAACTTCATCATTTTCATTCTCTCTCACTCTAGAATTCCAAAGTCTTCTTCTTGTTTTGTTAGTGTTCTTCGAGTTCTTTGCTCAATATTTCCGTTGAAACCCGGTGATAGTTCAGGTACGCTGATCAATTTCGATGAGTAGTGATTTTAGTGCAGAATCACTATAGGATTCGTTGTACCCTGGGAGACAGCCATCTGCGATAAGCTCCAGCACAAACGGGAGACGATGAAACTGTTTTAAGGGAAATGTGCTAACCACATGACTCGAATCAACAATTTATTCGGTGATTTCGTTCTTATAATATTGTATTTATTTAATTTATTTGTAACATCATTTTATATATATTTTCTGTTATTTCAAGATATTATTTCTAACAACTTTTACAAATAAATGGAAGATCTGCATTAATAAGAAAACGGCAAATTTGCACTGATGAGGAAAATAAAATATTTGCAATAATTAGAAAAATAGAATATTGACAATAAATTTCATTAAATTAGAAAATTAAGAGTTTTATTTATTTATTATAAATAAGGTGTAAGTTGCTCTCATTTAAAGAAGAAAAAAGAGAGATAACAACTCTTGTAATTGTTTTTTTAGATATTAAAGATTTAATAGAAACTAGGAAGATCGATGCATACGGATAATACGGATAAAAATATATTATTACAACGTTCCGCGTTCATCAAATTTCGTGTTGAATTTAAAATATAAAATGTTATTAACTTAGTTGGTTAAAGAGTTGTACTTGTTTTGTTAGGTTGCGAGTTCGAATCATACCTATAACATTTTTAATTTTATTTTTAACCGTTTTAAGTTTATGGGCGGGTCAACAAACAATCCGACCCAAGTATCTATTTACTCTCACATATATATCCAAATTAACCAAAACTCTCGACCCGGCAATCCGGACACTTTCAAAATTAAGCATCATTATATATATAGAGAGATTTTTAACCGTTTTAAGTATATGGGCGGGTCAACCCACAATCCGACCCAAGTATCCATTTACTCTCACATATATATCCAAATTAACCACAGCTCTCGACCCGGCAATCCGGACACTTTTAAAATTAAGCATCATTATATATATATAGATTAGTTAGTTAAAAATTTAAACTTATATTGTTACAACGTTCAGCGTTCATCAAATTTGGTGTTGAATTTAAAATATAAAATGTTGTTAGCCTAGTTGGTTAAAGAGTTGTACTTATTTTGTTAGATTGCGAGTTTGAACCATACCTATAGCATTTTTAATTTTATTTTTAACCGTTTTAAGTTTATGGGCGGGTCAACCCATAATCCGACCCAAGTATCCATTTACTCTCACATATATATCCAAATTAACCACAGCTCTCGACCCGGCAATCCGGACACTTTCAAAATTAAACATCATTATATATATATATATTAGTTAGTTAAAAAATTGAACTTATATTGTTACAACATTCCGCGTTCATCAAATTTGGTGTTGAATTTAAAATATAAAATGTTATTAGCCTAGTTGGTTAAAGTGTTGTATTTGTTTTGTTAGATTGCGAGTTCGAACCATACCTTTAGCATTTTTAATTTTATTTTTAACCGTTTTAAGTTTATGGGTGGGTCAACCCACAATCCGACCCAAGTATCCATTTACTCTCACATATATATCCAAATTAACCACAGCTCTCGACCCGGTAATCCGGACACTTTCAAAATTAAGCATCATTATACATATAGATTTCTCAAAGTTTTGTGAGTAATTCTCTTCCTAGGCCAACATTTGGTATCAGAGCATCAGGTGAATGCCAAAAAGCATTCGGTGGGATCCAATGTCGAAGGGTGCATGATCATCAAGGGCGCAGCAAAACAATAGAATATTCCACTATCCGCAACTAACACACACGAACTACATAAGTTGGGTGATTCGTGTACATGCTATGATGGAGGACAAATGAGTATAAGGGGCAGTCGAGTCAGTAGAAGGCACAGAGATTGATGTTCAGCTTGATAAGAAGGCGATGGCACATCTTCTACAAGCACTTCCGGATGATCTTCTCATGCATGTGGAAAAAAAAAAACGACGAAGGAAGTGTGGGGTTGTCTCAAGACGAGGTTCGTCGGCGCAGACCGTGTGAAGAATGCACGATTGCAGACATTGAAGAGTGAGTTTGATAGGATGCATATGAACGACAGTGAGTCGCTCGATCAATATGCTGGTCGACTCACATCCATATCAGTCAGGTACTCAAGCCTTGGAGAAACACTAAATGATGTTGCAATAGTAAAGAAGCTCTTCGACACCATGCCATAAAGGTTTATCAGTGTGGTAGCCGAGATCGAGCAATTTAACAACCTCGAGACATTAACATTCGAGGAAGTTGTTAGGATGTTGAAGGTCTTCGAGGAGCGCACGCGCAAGAAAAACACAAACTTTGAAGGAAATGAAGGACAAGTGCTACTCACTCAGGAGGAGTGGAAGGCACGATTGAAAAAGGATGAGGAAGACTCGTTGAACTAGTGGGAAAAGGATTCCACAGATAGTGAGACTAATGGTCAAGGAGGTTGAACCCGAGGTAGAGGCCAAGGAAGAGGAGGTTGTGGAGCACCGTCTCGAAAAGACAAAGAAGGTGGTTTAGGTAGTCGAGGAACTCCTCGAGACAAAAGTCACCTTCGCTGTTTTAATTGAAACGAGATGGGACATTACTCAACTCAATGTAGAGCAAAGAAGAACGAGGTATCACACCTTACCCACGCAGACAACGTCGAACCAGCATTGCTTATGGAAATCTCGGAGGAGATTCCTCCAATCAATGTTGTCATGCTGAATGAAATGAAGCTGACTTTAGAAATGCTAGAAGCTAAAAACGATGAGACATCAAGAGATGATTGGTTCTTGGACAACGACGCTAACAATTACATGACTGGCGATAAAGAAAAGTTCTTTGAACTAGACGAGGCAATCACTGGAAAGGTGAAGTTCGGAGATGGTTCCACGGTACAAATTTGTGGAAAATGTTCTATCATGTTCGAATGCAAAAATGGCGACCAGTGGCTTCTCGGGGGAGTTTTTTCATTCCTTCTTTAAAAAGTAATCTAGTGAGTCTCGGGCAACTTACCGAGACAGGTCATAGGGTGGTGATGGGAGGAGAAGAACTTGAAGTCTTCACTAAGCATCCTTCATGCCTTATCATGAAAGTGAGAGGAACTCATAATTGACTATATCAAATTTGCTTGATATTAGCAAAATCGGTTTGCCTTTTAGCTAATCTTGAAGATACAACATGGTTATGGCATACTCGTCTCGGTCATGTTAACTTCCAAGCACTAAAGTCCCTCATAAATAAGGGAATGGCTGCTGGTGTTCCAAAAAATTTCTCCTCCAAAATAACTTTGTCGAATATGCCTAGTTGCAAAACAAACGAGACAACCGTTTGTGCTAGAAACCGAGCAAAAAAAGCCACTCGAATTATTGCACAATGACTTATGTGGGCCAATCACTCCATCAACCCTAGGAGGAAATCGATACTTCATGCTGATTGTTGATGATAATTTCAGGTGGATGTGGCTCCATATGTTGAAAGCAAAGGACGAAGCATGCTCTTCGTTTAAGAAGACGAAGCAATTGGTCGATAATGTGACCGGACTTCAAATCAAAGTTCTTCGTTCGGATAGAGGAGGTGAATTCTTCTCACTTTTGTATTGACATTCTATTTTCTTAAGTTATTGAAAGTTAATTTATTAAAAAAAACTATTTATGATACTATTAATTTATTATAGGTAAATTAATTGAAAATATAAATTTTTATTTAGGTAGTAACAACAGTAAAAAAAATTAATGTAGTTATAAAAAAGAATCACAAATATTTGATTGATTTTTAAAATAGATAAAGTTAGATTATAGCAATATATAAAATAATTAATAATAATATATTTATAAAATTATTATTATTAAATATTTTATATACTGCTAAAATTTAATTGTATCTATCTTTAAAATCTTTCAATCCATTTTTAGTATTATTATTAAATATTTTATATATTTCTAAAATCTAACTTTAACTATTTTGAAAATCTTTCAAATATTTGCAATCCATTTTTATAATTACATTAATTTTGCAATCTTGTTACTAACTAAATAAAAATATTATACATCATCATAAATGTTATTTTGATTATTTAAATAGATGATCAATTTATCTAATTTTATTCTAACAAATAAAAGTTGTGAAAGAGTTCTACCATGTTAAAATGTTTGCGTTTCGCATTCTTTCTCTTAATTATTTATTGTATCTCAACCATTTGTCAATCCTCACAAGCTGTTGGTATCAGTGAAGAAAGACAGGTAATTATCATTCCTCAATTTTTATTATCATTTATAAATATTTAGTGTAGGCTTTATCACATTTGAAAACACTTTTTTAGATTTGGATATATATGACATTATAGATAATCTTTTAAAATTTACGTTTTATAAAATAAATTTTTAATTTAGGTATGGAGTTGGACTAGTTTGTGATCTCCTATTTAGAATTTTATTTATGTATGTTTTTGATCTTTGAGTGTTTTTTAATTAGATCTTCTATTTGTTATTAATATAAATTTATTGATTATTTTGTAATGAGATGGCACTAATTTGTTTTTCCCCAAAAAAATTATTAATTATTTATACCTACACATATTTATACCAGTAATGAAAAGGAAATTTGAAGACGGAAATTTATATAAAAAAAATTATAGTCTCACTCTGTTTAAAAATGAACTGTGAATTAAATAATAAAATAAAATATTTACATATGACACAAACAATTTGGTATAATTTTAGCTAGATTTAAGTTATTTTATAAATTATGAAAACCATATATATTAAGATGCTTAATTATACTGAGTCTCTTTTGATGTGATTTTAATTTTTCTTTTGTTTTATTCATTTTTATGTATATATCATTTATATGGGAAGATTACTAGAAGGAAACTACTTAGCGAGTTCTTACCATATTAACTAACTCAAAACTAAAACCTAATAATATTTCCTTTATAAATGTTATATTAAAATGCCTAATTCAAACTCCATTTATGTTTTATATTTTTAATTAAAGGATGGAGTCGACATAATCTCATCTCCCTTGCTTAAGAAGTCAACTTATAAATGAGTAGAAATGATTGAAATGGAACAATATATCACGACTAGTAAATAACTAAATAACGACTTACTAACATTGTTTTATTTCATTTTAATGGTTCAATTTTTTTTATTATAAACTTTTAGTCATTTATTTTGTTTTATTTTAATATCTATACCCTTGCCAAATCTAACTAATTTTAAAAAATAGTTATAATCCATTTGCTTATTTCTATTGTTTTCCAACTGAACTATTTTTCCGACAAAAAGAAGAATTTTTTTTTATTAATTATTTATTTTAAACAAAAATTATGTAAAAGATTTTATTTGGCCTGTTAACCTAAAATGTTATTTATTAAATAAATGGATTAGGTTATGTTTTTATTATTTATTAAAAATTGAATGACCTTCTCTAAGTCATCAAGCCCAAATCTAAATTGTATTTTTTTTTGAAAAGAATAGCTTGAAACTATTATTTTTCTTTTATTTATTTGATTTAAAACCAACTCAAAACCAAAATAACCTAATAATATTTCCCTTTTAAATTGTGTATTAAAATGCTTAATTCAAATTCGACTTATGTTTTATATTTTTAATTAAAAGGTGGAGTCAACTCAAACTCTCCTCAATTGCTTAAAAAGTCAACTTATAAATGAGTAGAAATGATTGAGATGAAACCATTTTGACTAGTAAGAACAACTTACTAACATTTTTATTTTATTTTAAAGGTCATTTTTTTTTATTATAAACTTTTGTCATTTATTTTACATTATTTTAATATCCATACCCTTGCCAAATATAACTAATTTTAATAAATAGTTATAACCCATTTGTTTATCTTTATTGTTTTTCGACTGTACTATTTTTCCGTAAAAAAGAATAAGTAATAAAAATAAAAAAATTTATTAAATTATTTATTTTAAATAAAAGTTATATAAAAGATTTTATTGGGCCTGTTAAACTAAAATGTTATATTAAATAAATGGATTAAGCTAAGTTTTTGTTATTTATTAAAAATTGATAAACTGGGCTAATTCATCAAGCCCAAATCAGATTGTATTTTTTTTTTTTTTTTAAAGTGAAACCCAAAACAATTATCTTTTTTTTCTTTATTTGATTTAAAACACACTCAAAATCTAAATAACCTAATAATATCTCCTTTTTTTAAATGGGGTATTAAAATGCCTAATTTAAACTCGACTTAAGTTGTATATTTTTAATTAAAAGGAGGAGATGGAATAAATGAGTAGAAATCAAATAATTTATTATTGACTAAGAAGAATCTCCCCCTCTTAAGAAAATGAGTAGAAATCAAATAATTTATTAGTGACTATGAAAGAATAATTTATTTTGACTAGTTATTATAAATAATGATCTACTAACATTGTTTTATTTTATTTTAATGGTTAAATATATTTATTATTATAAACTTTTAGTCATTTATTTTGTATTATTTTAATATCTATACCTTGACAAATTTAGTATCACTGTATCTTTTATGAAATTTTAGTCATTTTTTTAAACATAAACTTTACACTACCGACCCTTAGGAGTTAGGATTGGCCCAGCCCTAGGTTTGAAAAACCTTACAATAATTTGGATGTCTAAATTTTTTTTTTAAGTTTATTCAAATCTATTGGTTAAGATTTGAACCTATAACCAAATAATATATTTATCTTTACAAAAAAAACACATTTTTATGTTAAAATAATTAATATATTTTACTAAATAACATATTTATTTTCACAACAAACATGCAACACTTTTATGGAACAATCTCATCTGCATACATACATTTAATGGGATGAAGATACTATCATGGAATTATATTATTAAATGGATGCAAATTTAATGTTAGATTAATGGCAATATCATGAAATCATCACTTTAATTATTGATATTGTATATATTATTTTTGTTTGACCGGTATCGATATTAAAATCATATTGTTACTAAATTAGGTTGTTATTGATTATTTTTTACCAATAAATGTTTTTATCAAATTTTATGACTTACCTTTATTTTGAATCTCGTTTATCTTCTGAACAGGATAATAAACTAAAAGTTAGGATTACACAAAATTAAAATTTTTAATTTTGTAGAGTCATTATCCTGTCTTTTAATGAGAATTAGAGAAACAAAAATTGTATTAATAAGTTTGCATTTTAAAAAATTACGTTTTGGTTTGGTGTTAATTACACTTGTAAAAGGGCCATTATATACTTTCAAAGGATGGTTTATTATAAATTAAATAATCATAAACTAAATGTAAAGAAATAATTGAATGAACGGACCTAACCAAGTTGGCAAGACTAGTACTGAGTTATTAGAGTTGAAAATATTTATGTTTCTCATTTTATTATATTTTATAGAATGGAATTATCATATTTATTTATTTAAAAATATATTTTATTTTAATTAAAGAATTTATTCATCAAAAAGAATTTATTTTATTTATTTATAAGAGAATTTTATTTTATTATAAAAGAATTATTCTATTTATTTAAACGAGTTTATTCATTGAAGAATTTTATTTCATTATAAAAAAATATTTGAAATAAAAGAATTTATTAATAAAAGAATTTATCTTATTTATAAATTAATTTTATTTAATAATGAATTTAAATATGCATGACCACATTTAAAAAAAAATAATAATAATAAAATAAACCGTTTTGATTTAGTTAGTAGCAAAGGCTCAAATTATTTTCTTATTGTTTATTATTTTATATTTGTTAAACATAAAGGCCAAACTCAATTTAAACTTAAGTTTTATTATTTATTTTCAGAAAGTAATTGGACCATTATTTCAAAATTGGACCCATCATTCAACATTTCAAAATTATTTATTTATTTACATAATATTTTTTCTAAATAAGTAGGCTGAAATCGAAAAAAATCATATCGAAAAAAATCATAACTTGAAGCCCAATTTTATTTTAAAAGGATTGACTCACTCAACTGAATTTTTAAAAGAAGACCTACTATTTTAAATAAATATACATTTTTTTTTACCTTTTTACTTAATTTTTATTTTAGCTCAAGTCAATTCATTTAAATCAATAAGCCAATAATTAATCTTAATTTACTTTTAACTTCTCTTTTGATTATTTTAAATTATTAAATTCAAAATATTATTTTAAAATTATAAATTTTACCAATATGTCAAATTTTCATGTTTACAAAAATATATATATATATATATTATTAATCTTATTAAAAAAAATTATAAAACAAAACTAGTTTCAAATCAATTAAAAACATTTTTTATTTTATAATAAAAAAAATTAAGTTTAAATGTTAAATATATACTATATATTTTGTTTAATAAAAATGTATTTTAATGTCTATTTATACTATATTTTACTTTGTATAACTATTCAAATATTTATTAAATAAATACTTATTAAATAATAATAATATTTTTTAATCATTTTTATATATATATATATATATATATATATATATGAATTTTTAATCTTAAAAACATTTTAAAAATAAAATTATTATTTTAAATTATTATTAAATTCAAAATATTATTTTAAAATTATAAATTTTACCAATATGTCAAATTTTCATGTTTACAAAAATATATATATATATATATATATATATATATTATTAATCTTATTAAAAAAAATTATAAAACAAAACTAGTTTCAAATCATTTAAAAACATTTTTTATTTTATAATAAAAAAAATTAAGTTTAAATGTTAAATATATACTATATATTTTGTTTAATAAAAATGTATTTTAATGTCTATTTATACTATATTTTACTTTGTATAACTATTCAAATATTTATTAAATAAATACTTATTAAATAATAATAATATTTTTTAATCATTTATATATATATATATATATATATATATATGAATTTTTAATCTTAAAAACATTTTAAAAATAAAATTATTATTTTAAATTATTATTAAAACAATGGTGATATTTATAATATGTGAATAAGTTTTGTAGTGTTTTTTCTTATTAACTTTTACCTGACAGTAAGTAATCTTGAAGTATGATCATTAAAGGACGGTACTGGAAATTGGACTTAAATTCTTTGGCCAAAAATTGTTTCAAATAAAATATTATTTTTTATTTTAAAATCTGTAAATTTAATATTTTAAATACAAATTTTAACACTTTAATTATTTAGTGACCTGTTTTTAATTAAAATATTGTCCAATCATAATATAACTTTATATTACTTATTTTGGTTATTAAATGATCATTTTTTACTAATACAGTGTAAGAAGGTTTCAAAATAACTAATAAAAACTATTAATTAATAAAAGTATTTCAGAGAAGGAAAAGTTCTGTATTGATACTCTGTTTCTCAAGAGTCATCACCCATATAGATTTGAGCTGTCATCGAAAATAAAAAAAAAATGTGTAAAAGCACGGGATGGGATTCTGTTATTGTTGGGAACTTTATAGGCAACACAAAAGTCCATTATCCAGATGTGAAGACAACATCAATGGAATAATCTGGGCTAGAAAGAATTAAAGTCAACCATCATGAATTCTATTTTTTATCATTCAGAAACGGAAGCGAAATCAAGCCGATCATCGAAAGCGGATACTCTTTTATTAAGGGTCAATGATTTAAACTATACAAATGGAGTGCAGAGTTAAACACTAACACAGACCACCCGAGCTTGAACAGATCTGGGTTAATCTGAAGAATATCCCACTACATTTGTGTAATTCGACCGGCCTAACCTACATCTCTAGCATAATAGGAAAGTCGTTGCTATGAAAGAGCTTATTTTCCTAGGGTAAGCGTTAAAATTCACATAGGTAGCTCTCTCTCGTTGAAGAGGACCTCAAAAATAGGTTGGGAAATATTTCCAAATTGGAGCACGGTATGAATGGTGCTCAATTAGATGTATGAGATGCAACACTTTCACTCATTCAACAAACAAATTCCCTGCGAACAATACTCAAAATGCTAATTCAAGCAATCAAGCAGCTAGGATGAGCGAACAAGATACTAGTAACAGCAATCAAAATACAAGAGCTGGAACAACACTAGAAGCAACATGGTTGAAGTTGATGAGGTTAAACAGATAGATGATCATAAGGCTGAAAATCAAGGGCAGAATAAAGTTAAAGGCCAAATCAGAAATAAAAATTAAATAGTCTATTCGACTTTTACATATATAATCTGTTATCAGTCAAATTAGAATAAATACGATCTATGCCAAATTATCATTACATAGTTTATGTCGACAGATCTAATCAACTATGTCGACTTAGAATTGAATACCTTTATCGACAAGATCTATCCCAACTGATGCGGTTCACCAACTGTCGATAAAATGGTTTTCCCAACAGATTTAGCGTCGATAAATCCCTATTTTTATTAGTGTAATTACTTTTTTTTAGAGTTTAAAAGCAAAATTAAATGCAGTAAAAAAATGTTGTTTGTTCTTTCACTTTAAATTTAAGGACTATAAAAATGAAAAAAAATATGATTTTTTTTTTACTTTTAATTTAATGAGGTAGTTTAAAAAATAAAGTTTAAATTTGTAATGAATATAAATATTGGAGCAAAGAAACTGTTGGTAAACAAAAGAATTTGGGTTCTGAATTTATGAAAAATATTAACTTTTGGCCCCAAACTTCTACCTACCTGAAGCAAAATATTTTTAATACCATGATCATTTATTATCTTATAATTTCGAAAAAAAAAATATTAATAAAATATCAACTTATAGAACTTTTATTTTCTTAAAAATTAATATAAAAGAGAATAACATACTCTATACTTATATTAAAAAAAAAAAGTTACCACAAGGTGCAAAGGTTTACATTTTAAAAAAAAACTAAATCAATTAACTTTTATATAATAATTAATTTTTAAAATTATATTTAACATTTTAATTGAATGATACTATTTTAAAATAATAAGCATTTTTTTATTAAATTAAAATTTTATTTTATTTTTTAATAAAATAAAATTTTAATTTATATAAGATATAATTTAACTAATTAATATCAACTAATATTTTAGAATGAATTACTATAAAATTATCAAAATATTTAAAATACTGACTTTCCTAGTTAATCAATTAAAAAAATATTACTTTATTTATATAATAATATTTTATTACTTTATCAAAGTTTTAGATATTATTCGGTTAAACTTTTTTTTTTGTAAGTAACTTGTTTTCAATTAGTTATTGTTTGAATTGATTTAAATAAAAAAATTTATTTTTAATTAAAATAACTCTAATAAAAAATACTAATTAATAATATAATATAATAAACCAAAATAGGTAAGATTTCAAAGAGATATGATTTATATATATTTCATCTAAAATAGAAAAAATTAATTAATATTTCCATAACAACCTTTAATTAATGAATTGTTTTAATTATCAAATTCAACAAGGCATGAGACCCACTGCAAACTATTTTTCACTATTTTTTTTCCTGAAAGAAAATAAATGATCACAGTCCATACAACATTTAAACTTTTAGCTCATAATTTAATTCAATAATCTTTTATTATACTTATATCTTAATGATAAATAATTTTAACTTACTCTTGTTATTTCATTTCATCAATTTATGTTTTCTTGTCTTGAATAAATTTTGCATGATATTATGTGTTAATAATAGGAGAAAATATTCCACACTTATAATTATAAATCCCAAACCAGCAAAATGGAATTTATAATCTGTAATTCTATTTCTTTTCCCTTTTCAAATATAATCAAATAATTAAAAATCACAAATAAAGTGTCCTATTTATATTTTAAAGTGAGTGGATTTCTCAATAATTAAAATTAATGACTCAAATGAAACTACTAATTAATTTGAGAATATAATAAATCAAAATAATTAAGATTTCAAACATACATATTCTCACTAAAAACTAAAAAACAAAAACAAATTGTTTCTTTTAACAACTTAATAACTCATAATTGTATTAATGATATAAGAGGCACGATAAATACAACGAATGTTTAACGAAATCCTTCGTGGCCTTGCCAGCCAGGAGAGAAAAAAAGCAAAAAAAAGCAAAAAAATATTTTTATTTCTGCATATCCTCTTTCACCAATAGGGTTTCATATTTCTGCATTTCTTTCTCTCTCTGAAACGTATCCGGCATCATTTATTTCTCTTATTCGGCTGCATTTATTTCTCTTCTTCGACTGCATTTATTTCTTTTCTTCGGCTGCATTTACTTCTCCATGGTATCCTTTTTAAGGATCTTTATATTTTTTTTTATAGATCTAGGGTTTAGATTTTACAGATCTAGGGTTTATATTTTACAGATGTATTTATGGATTTAAAGGTTTATGAATTTATTTCAGAACTGTTTGAACTTTCAGGAAACCGAAACACCGAACTTGAACAACCCAGTAGATGAAGAACTTAACCTAAACAGATCTACCCCTATTGAACCCAAAAGGTACCCGATTGCCCGATTGATATAAAAAATGTACATTTCAATGTGTTAAAATGTCTTGAAACCTACCATTTCTAGACCTAAAGAGGGTCGTTTAGGGACCATAAAGGGTCATTTCGGGTCCCGAAATGGGTGGTTTCGGGATAAGAAATGGTCCATCCTTGTCCCGAAATGGGTGATTTCAGGACAAGAAATGGTCCTTCCTTGTCTCGAAATGGTTGGTTTCAGGACAAGAAAGGACTGATCCTTTCTTGTCCCGAAATGGGTGGTTTCGGGACAAAAAATATTGTGTTTCGAGACCTGAAATAGGCGGTTTCGGGACCTTTTTTTGTCCCGAAATGGTTGGTTTCGGGACAAGAAAGGACCAACCCTTTCTTGTCCCGAAATTGGTGGTTTCGGGACAAGAAATGGTACTTCCTTATCCCGAAATGGTTGGTTTCGGGACCAGAAAGGACCGACCCTTTCTTGTCCCGAAATGGGTGGTTTCGGGACAAGAAATGATCCTTCCTTGTCCCGAAATGGTTGGTTTCGGGACAAGAAAGGACCGACCCTTTCTTGTCCCGAAATGGGTGGTTTCGGGACAAAAAATGTTGTGTTTCGAGACCTAAAATAGGCGGTTTCGGGACCCTTTCTTGTCCCGAAATGGGTGGTTTCAGGACCCTTTCTTGTCTTAAACTAGATTGTTTCGGGACAAGAAATGGTCCTTCCTTGTCCCGAAATCATTTTGGGATAAAAATTATTGTGTTTCGGAACCCGTAATAGGTGGTTTCGGGACCCGAAATGTGTTGTTTCGGGACCCGAAATGTGTTGTTTCGGGACCCGAAATGTTTTGTTTCAGGACCCAAAAGGGTGGTTTTAGGACCTGAAAGGGTGGTTTACGGACTTTTTCTTACGGTTGTACTTAATTTTTGCAGTCACATTCCCAGTGTTGGAATGACATTTTTCTCTAAAGAACAACTTCTTGAATTCTACACATCATATACCCACTTAACTGGATTCAACATTACCAAGTTAGGGAGCAAAAATATAGGTGGTAAGAGGAAATACTTCAGCGTTGCTTGTGCCAAGAGTTTTATGAAATAATCGAAGGCCAAAAATAAGTTTCATCAACCTAGACCAATAACGAAGACAAATTGTAAAGCAAAGATTAATGTTGTTGTTCGAAATGAAGGGGAATATGCGATAACAAGTATTTCTCTTGAGCACAACCATACATTAGGCCCTAAGAGAATACGTCATGTTAGATCCTACAAAATAAATTGACGGAAATGTAAAGAGAAGATTGGATACAAACGATGAAGTTGGAATAATTGTGGCCAAAACATTTAAATCACTTGTAGTTGAAGCTGGAGGGTATGAAAACATGTCTTTCGATGAGAGGACATATATAAATTACGTTACAGAAGCACGGAGGTTGAGGTTAGAGAGTGGGGATGTTGAAGAACTCACTAATTATTTCTTAAGAATGCAAACCAGGAACTCAAATTTCTTCTACCTTATTGATTTGGACGAGGAATCACGAATTAAAAACGTGTTTTGGGCAGATGGTAGGGTAGGGATTCCCTTTGAAGATTTTCATGATGTTATCTCTTTCGATACAACCTATTTGACAAATCGTTATGACATGCCTTTCGCTCTGTTTGTTGGTGTTAATCATCATGGTCAATCCATTTTGCTTGGATGTGGGTTATTGTCAAGTGAAGATTCAAATTCTTTCACTTGGTTGTTTAGAACTTGGTTGGAATGTATGGATGATAGACCTTCAAATGCCATAATCACAGACCAATGTCGATCCATGGCGATTGCAATTGAGAAGGTATTTTCTAAAACTCATCATCGATTTTGTTTGTGGCATATAATGAAGAAACTTCCTATAAACTTGGAAGCCATACTGAATACCATCTAATAAAGAAGAGGCTGAAAAACATAGTATACAATTCCATAAATATTCAACAATGCGAAGAGGATTGGAATAGACTAATTGAAGATTATTAGTTGGAAGATAATGTTTGGTTGAAATCTTTGTATTTGGAAAGATCTAAATGGATACCTGTTTATGTGAAAGGACAATTTTGGGCCGGGATGTCAACATCTCAACGGAGTGAAAGTATGAACGTCTTCTTTGATGACTACGTGCAGTCCAAAACATCCCTCAAACAATTCGTCGAGTAATATGATAGGGCTTTGTTGAGAAATATCGAGAGAAAAAAGAAATTGGATTTCCAATCGTTTTATTCTTTGATACCAACTGTCAGTGGATTTGCCTTTGAAAGACAATACTAAACCTTCTACACTCCAGATATATTTAGATTGATTCAAGAAGAAGTTAGAGGTTTGATGTTGTGCGACATCTCAGTCATTGAAGAGGAAGGGTCAGCTTGTATATTTAGAGTTGAAGAAATCATTTTGGGGGTTAATGGAGAACATGTAAGAGATGTTTCTTACAAAGTACATTACACCAAAATGGATTGCAATGTGAAATGTCAATGTCGATTGTTTTAGTTCAGAGGTATTTTGTGTAGGCATATCATGGTTGTGTTGAAAAAAATGAGGGTGAATGAGGTACCAATGTATTATATAATGGACCTGTGGCGTAAAGATATTAAGCGTGGTTATCAAAATATCACCAACATTTATGATTCAGATATGTATGTGGATGAAAAAAAACGTCACAATAGTCTAACTCGATTGATGCAAGAGGTTCAACAAGTTGAAGTAAAATCTGAAGTCAGTTGTTCTTTTTGGATGAACGGAATAAAAGACTTGATGGAACAGTTTATGTCACTTAATCATGGAAGCACTGAAACATCTAAAGACCAAAGCACAAAAGCATCTCCATCTCCATCTCCATTTCAATCTTCCGCTACATCCATTTTGATACACTCTCCTAACAAAGTTAGAAGTCGAGGACGACCACCAACAAAGAGGAAACAATCTTTAATTGAAAAAGTCCCCAAGACTCCGAGATCATAAAAGAAGGGAAATACGGCCACAACATCTACAGTTTTGGATTCAACACAACAACAACAACAATGAAATGATCCACTTTCAACTCAATTATCCTTCACATCACTTTTGTCCTCTCAAATATATGTCGAAGATAATGCGTGTGGGGATAACATTCAACGAAGATAGTAATTTATTTGAACATGTTGTCACTTTGAATATTTTTACATTTTTATCATATCTTTAACGAAGATAGTACTTATTTGATCTTGTTGTTGTCACTTATTTTTGTCTATTTCTGGTCTGAAACAATCCATTTCGGGTCCTAAAACACAACATTTCGGGTCCTGAAACGATCCATTCGGGTCCCGAAACCACCCTTTTAGATCCCGAAACACCATTTCGGGTCCCAAAACCACCCTTTTGGGTCCCGAAAAATCATTTTGGGTTTCGAAACCACCCGTTTCTTATCCTAAAATGGTGTTTTTTAACTTAGATTATACTTGGTTTACTTGTCTGAGTTTTATTGTCCCGAAATGGCGTTTTTTAACTTAGTTTATACTTTATACTTAGTTTAAATTGATTATAATTGAGGAATATAAAATAATTGAATATAAATGAAGACAAAAAATAATTGACTAAAATGTACGAAATTAATTAAGAGACCTCCTTACATACATCTTATACGTTTCAGGACAATCTACTTTTAAAATGTCGACAAATTTCTGTAAGATGTTCTTGATATTTTGGTTTAAATTTGAACGGATGATCATTGCAGTGTATTTGACTCGCAAAGCTTCAAGCATTCCCTTGCCTACAAAAAATTATAATTCAGCGGTTATTAAAGATTTGTAAAACAAATAAAATGTGAAAATCTGTAACTTACATTTGTTATGGTTATACCATAATCCCAATTTGCATCGCCCATGTAACTATGAATATGTCTCATACAGTATATTCCGCAATCCGTTTTATTTGAACTGTCTTGCCAAGGTAATTTCAAAACATTGAACGAGAATTGGGCAATTTTAGTTGCGATCCATAGGTTGATAGTTTTGAAGTACTCCACAACGTTTTGTACCTGGTTTACCAAAGAAGTTAATAAACACTTTAACATACATTATGTGTAAAAAACACTTCAGCATTACCAGTTTCCGAATTGTGACATATTTATCTTCCCATGCTATATCTAGGTCCAGTGGGAGGTTGTCGAGGACTTCAATTACTTGATTTTACATATTGATGACAACAACATAATAGTGACTTTCGTATAAAATTGGGAAACATATCTGCAAAAATATCACCAAGATTCAGATGACATATATGAGCAAGAATCAGATAATATAAAAATATTGGACTTACCAGATTAATAGTTTTCATGTCTTCGGAAGTTATTTCAAAAATTCTCATTTCTTCAATTATTCTTTCAATACAAATTTCTTTAAGTTTCCAAAAGTCCTACAAATGAAATCAACATCACAATAAGACAATTGGTTTAAAAAACAATGAAAGATATAGAGACTTACAGAAACGACTATCGAAAAAACTATTTTCCCTTCGGAAGATGATTTGCAGTGCTGACTGACCATGTTTGCCCACGCATCAATAATACCACTTTCAACATGGCATTCATTTTTCATGGATTGAAATTGCTCTATGTTGATAATGGTAATCTCAGATACATAGAATACTTCCTTCTTGAAACCACATAAAGAAGAAAACAATTTAAAAATATTCATTTCGGATCCTAAAACCAACCATTTTGGGTCCCGAAACACCATTTCGGGTCCCGAAACCACACTTTCGGAACCATTAATTAAAAAAACATGAAATAGTCCCATTTTTGGGTCCCGAAACCATCCATTTCGGATCATGAAACCACACTTTCGGGACCCTTAATTCAGCCAAACATGATATAATCGCACTTTCGGGTCTAGAAACACTATTTCGGGTCTTGAAACCACCCATTTCGTGTCCTGAAACCACACTTTCGGGACCATTAATTCAACAAACATGATATAATCCCATTTTCGGGTTCTAAAACCATCCATTTTGGGTCCCGAAACCACACTTTTAGGACCCTTAATTCAGCAAACATAATATAACCAACATGAAACTAAGAAAGCTTGATTTACCTCGCATTCTCATCATCTTCATTTGCATAAATGAACCCCACAACGACTTCATCTCGGCAATCTAACATGTCAAAATCGAAGAAAGCTTGATTTCTTTGCTTGTTCTTGATCATATATTGACATTGAAGGCGTGTTGGAAGTTCCATGATATGTAGGGGATAATTTTTTTTTGTTTTTTGGGAACAACCAATTCTCTTCCTATGACTTCATCAATTTGGGAAGACTCGAAGATCTTTGGCTTGTTCTGCGTCATATATGGAGATTTAAGGCGTGCTGGAATTTTCATATGTCGCACGGGATTTCTCCTTCTTTTTCTTGGAGACACCTCTTTTTCAGGTACTTCCTCTTCCTCTTCCTCTTCCTCATCGAGACCCCCCTCTTGACCCCCCTCTTTTTGACCGGCCTCATTTTGACCCCCCCTCAGTGTGACCGACCTTATTTTGACCCCCCTCAATGTGACCGACCTCATTTTGACCCCCCTCAGTGTGACCGGTCTCATTTTGACCCCCCTCAGTATGACCCCCCTCTACAGTGGGTGTTCGATCCTTGAAGAATTTGTACATGACATCCCTATAACATTTATTCGTGTACATTGCTTTGTAAATGATGTGGATGTCGTTGTCATACAATGGCGTTGCATCCTAGCCTGAACTTAAAGATTCTAGTCTTCTCGTGGCTTTTTCAATAAACAATGTACATTTAGTAATCCACACCAAATTCTCTTTAACACTCAGTTTATCTACGTCCGGATCTTCCGTGTTCAGAGGTGTTACATTCAGAGGTGGTAGGCCATCATTCACAGGTGTTGAATTCATTGGTTCTAACCTCTTCCTAGGTGTTGCCTTCTTAGGTTCTTCTGCTGCCGCCTTTGGAGGCTTAGACACCCCCACATCCTCCTCCTTGTTCATATCCTCCTCCTCGTTCTCCTCCTCCCCCACATAATTATCCTCGTCATCGCTCTCCTCCCACATCCACGGTAGTGGAATGCTTCCCAGAACGCTTCCACATCAAAATCCTCCATTTTCAAACTCTATATCCAGCCTAAACTTCAACGTCGTGTCATTCCAACATGACAATATAGGAAATTGTCGCTCATTAACTCCTCCCAGTTCAGGGTTGCTCACCCTATACATGTAGCACAACTGAAAACATACATATGTTAAAACCAAATATTTTTGAAAACATGACAATTAATTGGTGATAACTTACGATTAAGAACGTATGTGGTCCTTGGAAATGTCGTTTTTCATTCTCCTTCACTTTTGCGCATGATTGAACTAATCATTCAAGTACAAATTTGCACCAATTGAACTTCTTGATATTATCAACATCTGAAATAGATTTCAGAATTCTATACCTACAAGTGAAAAAAAACATATTTGAGGATTATTTAACAATACATATATGTTGTCATTCAAGTGAAAATAACAGAAATGAGATATACCTGGATAGTTGACCTAGGTGATCACACCATAGAAAGCAGCTGACAATAAATGATGGGATCGGCTTTATCGATAGAGACAGGGGGTCTGGCTAAGGATGAAGGCTTATGAAAAATGGTTTGAAAGAAATCCTGTTAGGGATTTAATTCGCTTTCTATTCTACGCAAACTTCTATAAACACTTGAAACAGATTCAAGGTGGAATTGTTTACTTGGGTTTGAAGCACACAAGATGAAATATGAAAAAATGACAGAAAATAAAGAACACAACAGTTTGTTTATGGATGTTAAGAGAAACTCTCCTACGTCACCCCTTCTTCCAACCACCGGAAGGATTCACTATATGATGAGAATCAAATACTGTTTACACATACTTAGCTCAATATTGAACAGAACACTTTCTGTTCAATTACAAGAAAATGAAGAATATCACTCAGCTAATGGTGTTTTGATTCTAGCTCTCTCTCTAGAATTACACACAGTACAATCAGAAAGAAGCTTCAAGAATGGGTTCAGTAAGCAAGATGATTGAGTAGTCTCTCTCTGCAAAATCAGAATGCTTGGTCATTCGGAAATTAGCTAGGTTGCTCGTGCTTCGTCCGTTGCTCTAAGGATTGGTTAAATATTAATCAGGAGCTAACGGTCAAATCTTCAAGAATGATACGTGACGCTCTTCTATTAGAAAGCCTCCATTATACACAACAGGTTCTGAGCACAAGGATCGTGGCCGTACCGAACTGGTAGTGCGCCGAATATTCCAACAGGGATGTACCTGCAAAACGGGTAATGTGAGGAAAATTCTCTTACGTGGCATTCCTTGATTGGATACATATAGCTGTTGTACTAATCTTCATAGGTGAGTGGAGCAGAAGTAGGGTACAGCTATACCACGTGGGTAGGAGAAATGTTAGATTCAAGCGTACTGCTTGAAAAGAGCATTAGACGTATTTCAGTTAGACGTATCAGTCTAATGAAATAAGTCAACTCCTTCTAATGAAAAACGTCTATTAGACCGCCTAGTCTAATATAATTAGACTCGCGTCTAATATCAATAACCATTAGACAGGTACGTCTAACTCCACTGAGTTAGACTACTACGTCTAATTCCGGTTCTACATCAGACTAATCTGAAGGAGTTAGACTCACGTCTAACTTTCAATTAATTAGACAACCCGTCTAGTTATTACGTAACCATTAGACTGGTACGTCTAACTCCACTGAGTTAGACTACCACGTCTAATTCCGGTTCTACCTCAGACTAATCTGAAGGAGTTAGACTCACGTCTAACTTTCAATTAATTAGACAACCCGTCTAATTATAATAACCATTAGACCGGTACGTCTAACTCCACTAAGTTAGACTACCACGTCTAATTCCTGTTCTACCTCAGACTTATCTGAAGGAGTTAGACTCACGTCTAACTTTCAATTAATTAGACAACTCGTCTAATTATAAAAACCATTAGACCGGTACGTCTAACTCCACTGATTTAGACTACCACGTCTAATTTCGTGTATTCATTAGACTACCCGTCTAATTCTTTACATCTATTAGACTTACATGTCTAACTCCGATGAGTTAGACTGTACGTCTAATTTTATTAGACTTACGTCTAATTCCGTGTATTCATTAGACTACCCATCTAATTCTTTACACGTCTATTAGACTTACACGTCTAACTCCGATGAGTTAGACTGTACGTCTAATTCTATTAGACTTACGTCTAATTCCGTGTATTCATTAGACTACCCGTCTAATTCTTTACATGTGTATTAGACTTACACGTCTAACTCCGATGAGTTAGACTGTACGTCTAATTCTATTATACTTACGTCTAATTCCGTGTATTCATTAGACTACCCGTCTAATTCTTTACACGTCTATTAGACTTACACGTATAACTCCGATGAGTTAGACTGTACGTCTAATTCTATTAGACTTACGTCTAATTCCGTGTATTCATTAGACTACCCGTTTAATTCTTTACACGTCTATTAGACTTACACGTCTAACTCTGATGAGTTAGACTGTACATCTAATTCCGTGTATTCATTAGACTACCCGTCTAATTCTTTACGCGTCTATTAGACTTACACGTCTAACTCCGATGAGTTAGACTGTACGTCTAATTCCATGTATTCATTAGACTACCCGTCTATTTCTTTACACGTCTATTAGACTTCCCCATCTAACTCCGTTGAGTTAGACTGAGCGTCTAATTTCAGTTAGACTTGCGTCTAACTTAATGCGAATGGAGATCAAAATCGGTCTAATGACCCTCATTAGATCCAAGTTTGAAGACATGTTGTCTTAATACACCTGTATCAAAACTCATAAATTATTTCATCATCAAAATATCAGTGGGTAAATTATTTCAACACTTAGTCAAAATAATTTGACCCAACAATTTCCCCCTTTTTGATGAATAAATTGCAAACTTGCATACATATAACACAACATGCATTCATCCAATGAATAAACAAACAACTTGTTCACTTACATCAACCATTCAAAAGAGCCAGTATTCGAAAAACTTATCAAAAACCATGTTCAGTGAAGTTAAGCAGAGTAAAAGAAGAGAGATCATTGTTCTTCCCTTTTTACTCGAGGATCGATTGGACTCATTTCTTGCTCGGGAAGCATGTTCATGAAGTGAGGATAGCCGCGATCGCCACGACCTCCTGCATTCGATCTTCCTCCACGCTCAGCAACGCTGCCACGTCCACCTTGATCAATATTGGACAACCTACTTCGACCGCCACCATTTCTTCCACCGCGCTCAGAACCACTTCGACCACCGCCTCTCTTGGTTGGCCTAGGATTGTCATCAGAACAGAGGGCCCGCCTGGATCTTGTCTCGGTTGCTACGCCATCGTTCCTCCTGTTAGACTCCCCTTGAACTGGTCGAGGTTGAGCACTTTCATCATTACCTAAGGCATCTTCCTTAACTTGAAATTTCCCTGCAAGGTTCTCGGAAAAAGCTTGTCGTTCATTGTCGTTTCGGTTCATGCAATCCTGCATTTCTACCAGTTGATTCTTCACCAACGTGAATTCATCTAAGGTTTCCTTGTGGCGTTCGTCATTGATGTGCCTCTCAATGTCAAATAGTTCAGTGTGGTGGTTGAAGCTTTTCTGTTGAAATTTTGAAAACTTAACATTTGAGACATGAGTCTCATAAGTGTTCATCTTCAGGGTCTTATCCAGCTCAGTTAGGATTTTGAACATGTTGCTGAAATTCACTCTTTCCTCTTCCCTGGAGATCATTGACTGACACATAGTCTTCTGTATCGAGGAGAGCATAGACTTCATATATCTTAACAATTCATTTCCTCCAACGGATGGGCCTTCGTGAGAAGACACTTCATCGGATTCTGCAGCCATGCTTTGAATAGGCTCAAAGTTTGTATGAACCTGCAAGGATTGCTCAGGCTGATGAACTTCAGCATCCTTAGCAACTTTCTCTTGTCCCTCTTCCTCGTCAACTTCTCTTTGAGCTTTTTCAAATCTTTCGAGCAAGCTTCTAGAATAGTGACGGGGAGTGGTTATATTTTCGTGAACACTTCCCACAACACCTTTGGGAAATAAGTAGGTCTTAACAAATTTGGGTTGCTCATCCTGTTCCTCCTCAGACGAGGAACCTTCTTCTTCATCACCTTTTTCTTTAGAGGGTTCCCCCTCAGTTCTTGCAGTTTCTGGCTGAGTTGCCTTGACCAGTTTTCTTGAACACCCTCTGTTCTCACAACAGGGGTTATAATAACATCTTCTTCAGAAGGAGCTTTCGAAGCCTCCTCAACTACACTTTCCACGATTAGTTCTTCAACATTTGTTACAAGAGCTTGTTCAGGATCTTGAACATTCACTATTGCTTCATCTTCATTGGGAATCTCTTGAATAGGGTGATCTTGAATGCGTCTCTCTTCGGCAGATAGGGTCCCGAATTCGATCAGGAGAGCAGCATCTGATTCATCGGCATTTGGAATATCCATGGCCTCTTCTTCGTTGAGCGGTTCTGCACCAGAGCAATCGGCGCCATGAATGTATCTGGATGCGGCAGAGACATAGCCTTCCATGATATCATTCAACTTCTTCAGCACTTTGGCTTCAACAACAGCTCCTCTTGCGTCAGGGTTGAAGTTTGCTTTTCTGGCTTCATAAATTGGGAATAGAGTTATCCCAAGAATGCAAGCTTCCACCAACTCTCTTTTGTTCAAAGCTTCAGCGACATCTAAAGTTCTTGCCCACTTCAGGACCTTCTTCTCGTTTGCCACTCTCTTCTTCCATTGTTTCGTTATGGCAACATTGGACAAAGAGTCATTATAGGTAGAGGACAGCCTCTCAGTACGCCAGGAATCATAGATTTCTAATTTCTCAGAAGAAAGAACATTTACTTGATCCAAAATGAGATCAACGATTCCTCTTGCTTCAGACACCTTCTCAGGGGCTTGAAGAGCAGTAGACTTAACTTTTCCAACAACCTCTACAGGTTTTGGAACAGGTCTTGGTTCACCAATAACGATTCCTTGTGCCCCTTTCCTGGCCCGCAACAGTTCGAAGGCCGATTGAGGTCTCAGACATAGCTCAGCAGGAAGCTCTCTACAAACAATTTTTCCAACCACCAAGGAATCCTTGGGAGCAGGAATGATGGGTTCACCAGCAGCAAGGGTAGGAACAACACCTTGTTCTGGTATGGACGACTCTGTAGCACCGACGACTACCTGATCAGATTGAGTAACAGGGGATTCTGCCCTGTTAATAGATGCAACAATTGGACCGACTAACTCAACAATAGTCCCTTCATATTCTCTCAAGGGAGAAAAAACAGATTCGGCTTGTTCCACTTCGGGAACAACAAATTTTGGCACAACAGCCAAAGACTTAGAAGACGTTACCTTAGCAGATTTAGACGCGCGGGGCGCCTTTGTCTTCTTCTCCTTTGAGGCACAGGACCTCGAAGGTTTCCTCAGGAAAGTTGAGGGAGTGGATAAAGATATCATCGGGGTTGCAGCAAGTACGCTTGGACCTTGCTTTACCCTTGAATCGACAGATTCCGTGTCCTTCTAACTTGGAATCTTCATGGTGGAGGAACTGGCCTCCGATTCATTCACGGTTCTGGTTCTCTTTGCCCTTGTTGACACAACAGAAGCAAATGGCTTTGATCGGGTGGAAGGCCTTCCACCAGTCTGGAAACTAGAGGCCCCAGAAGCAGACTCTAGGTTGTTCTTCACTCTGATCAGAGTGCTGGCAACCGTAGAAGCGGTAAAAACTCTTGCAGAGTTAATTTGCGCTGGTTCACCAATAGGAACAACCAGGAATTTCAACAGATGGATCAGTTGAGCCGCATAGGTGATGCTTTCCTTGTTACTCTAGCAGATAGAGTAACACATATTCTGGAATAGGGTATGACCCCAGTTCACTTGGATTCCTTTAGAGATGGCGCACATGTAGTCAAAACGGTCTAGACTATAAAGGTTGAACGAGCCAGACTTCCCTTGCAGCGCCTTCGCCACAACGTCGTTTAAGAGAATAAAGTGGGGCTTGAATACCTTCTTATATCCATTAACATGGATTTTGGAACCATCAGCAGAGAAGGAAGTCTTCATTTCCTCCATGACCTCAGAAAAGAGCACCAAATCGAACAGATGACCCTCCGTTGGAAGTTCAAAGAACTCCGCATACACTGCTTCGTCAAAAGAGATCTCCTTTCCATTGACGGTTGCTACGATGGAATCATCCACCATAACCGCCGTTTTGAAAAACTCGCGAACTTCATTTTCATAGAAGATGAACTGTCCGCCCAGATACTTCCTCAACCCAGAATATTCTAGGGTTTGGAACATCTTCACCACCTCCGGCTGATCGAAGGAGTACACCGATGGATAGTCCACCTGCAAAGTACAGTGACCGAACGTGATTTTCTTCACCATTTTGAGAGAATATGAATTGATACGATATCTCAAAGAGCTTTAGTGAGAGAAATGCAAGAAAACTAGGGTTCTTAGGAATTTCGAGAGATTGAAAGTTTTCAAAATCATGCAGGAATGTCCTTATATAGATGAGAAATGGAAATACTGAGTAACCGTCTATTTTAGGGGTATGGCCCATTAATAAATGTTAGACGTCCTTTTTCAAGAAGTAATCATTAAAAATGAGGGTATGTTAGTCATTTTCTTTAAACTTGATAGACACGTGTCTTCATGTTATTAAGAGATGACTGTTCGATATTTTGAGCGGGAAAAGTAGATAACTCTCAGCGTGTGACAGTTGTCCCTGATCAGTCTAATCGGCACGTAGTTAGACGTTTTTCTTACTTCACAAATAACACGGCGTCTATTAGACGGATGAGTGTATTAGACGCATACGTCTAATTCCGTGTTTATAACAAATCCGTCTAATGTTTATTAGACGTGTACGTCTAATTCCGCATAAACACCACGTGTTAGACGTGTGTTTATTAGACGTGATCATCCTTTTGCTCAAGACGTAAAAACGTCTAACGTCTATTAGACGTGTCCGTCTAATTGCGTGGATATAAAGTCCCAACATATAGACTTAGATGTATAGACTATGAATAAAAATACGTCTAAGTACATGCTTTTTCTTTTAGACACCCTTGTCTAATTAGACTGATTAAGGATATTCGTCTAGAGAATATCTTTAATTCCAAAGAAATTTTTCTTCTCAAAAATGAATATGGACATTAAAGTTTTATAAACAATTTTTTTTTGTGGTCCAAAGACCAAAAAGAATTTTTAATAAAAATAAAATAAAATATTCTTCCAGAATGGCAAGTGCCATTGTTGATCTTCCAGGCTGTGTACTCAGATGAGTACTCTTCTAGCTTCCTTCCTGCTATTCTCCTACATCACCTACAAAATAAACTATTTACAAATCTTGGTACCCATACATAATTGGGTCATCGATCAATTAGTCCCTTAGGAATCCATATTTGAGTTATTTTGATGGATTTCCCATTTTGTGTTGTGATTAATGCATAAGATTTTGACTTAGCAGATGACTTCCTACTAGCCACTGATCCTTTAACTTTTGAAGAAGGTTTTCTTTTAAAACTCCTTGACTTAGAGTCAGGTTTTAATTTACCATACTCATTAGCCTTTTCATGCTTATTCTTAAGCCAACTAACAGTTGGTGGAACATAAACTATTTCATTTTTAAAAGCAACTTCTTCATGAATAGGATCAGATTCAATGTTAGTCATACTTCCTTTGACAAAACTTATTGGCTTAAGTTTGTCATTTGGCTTTGACTTTTTGCAGGATAGGTTAGGATCATTGCTATCAAATCCCAATCCGGACCTAGATCCAGCAGGTTTCAACATGCTGATCTGGTATTTGACAGCGTCACCAGACCTTGTCCATGCATAGACAACATAGTTAAGCCTTTTGTTTTCAGATGAAAGTGTTTGAATCTGTTCCTTGAGCATCTCGTTTTCAGATGAGATCTCTTCAATTTTCTTTTCAAAAACATGTGACTCTCCCTCTTTGAACCGATTTGGTTCATTTAAATCTGATGAAGATTTAGTTTCATTTAGAGATTCTGCTAGTTTTCTGTACTCGATGACCATTTCATCTAGTGCAGCTACCAATTGCTCCCTTGAAAACTTTTCGGAGGAGAAATCAAATACCTCAGTTTCCTGAGTTCCTTCCTCATCTTCTCTGGCCATAAAGCAGGCCACGTCTTCTTCATCACTTTCACTAGATGAGAAGTACGAGCCACGTCTGCTTCCTCTACTCTTTCCGTCACCGGCCATAAGAGCCTTCAGCTCTTTTCCATCTTCCTTAGCATCTTCACGCTCTGGCTTCCGGCATTCCGATGCGTAATGACCTTTAATACTACAGTTAAAACAAGTAACATTAGCTTTAGATTTTCTATTATCGTTAGAATTTGAAGAGTTTGAGTTAGAGTTTCTCTTCTTCATGAAGTCGCCAAACTTCTTCACAAAGAGAGACATGGCATCGCTGCTCAGCTGCCGAGCTGCCATCTTCACGTCCAGAGCAGTTGGTGGCTCTCCAGCAGTCACCAACGCCTTGGCAATAATAACGGACGAGGGTATATCTTCTTCCATCCTACAGTTCAGCTTGAACTCGTAGGCCTTGAGGTCAGCGAAGAGATCAAAGAGAGAGATCTTGTTCAGATCCTTGGATTCTCTCATCGCCATAGTCTTTATGTCCCATTTCCTTAGAAGAGCACGTATGACTTTGATAGCAAGCTCCCGATTGCTATAGGTCTTGCCTAAGATGGACAGAGAGGAGACGATCTTGCTGAATCTGGTGTCGAAATCGTTCATTGTTTCACCAGGACGCATTTTGAAGCTGTTGAACTATTGAGTGGCAACCATGATCTTGTTTTCCTTGGTTTGCTCGTTTCCCTCACATAGTTGAGTGAGTCTGTCCCAGACCTCTATGGCAGTGTCACATTCGATGATGTAGTTGAACATACTGTCATCGAGAGATTTGTACAGAACATCAAGAGCCATGTTGTTGAGGTTGTTCTGCCTCTTTTCATCAGCAGTCCAGTCGGCCTTCTCCTTATCAATCTTGATAAGACCTTCTGTTACAACACTCCACATATCATCATGAAGATAAGAGAGATGAGCACGGACTCTTTTCTTCCAAACAATGTAGTTTTCGCGAGAGAAAGTTGGAATGGCTGTAGCACTGACATCTTTGGGTATCTTCAACATTTTTCAGGAAAGGCTTGAGAATAGAAACCTGGCTCTGATACCAATTGATAGAATCGGCTTTATCGATAGAGACGGGGGTCTGGCTAAGGATGAAGGCTTATAAAAACGGTTTGAAAGAAATCCTGTTAGGGATTTAATTCGCTTTCTATTCTACACAAACTTGTGTAAACACTTGAAATAGATTCAAGGCGGAATTGTTTACTTGGGTTTGAAGCACAAGATGAAATATGAAAAGATGACAGAAAATGAAGAACACAACAGTTTGTTTATGGATGTTCGGAGAAACTCTCCTACGTCACCCCTTCTTCCAACCATCAGAAGGATTCACTATATGATGAGAATCAAATACAGTTTACACACACACTTAGCTCAATATTGAACAGAACACTTTCTATTCAATTACAAGAAAATGAAGAATATCACTCAGCTAATGTTATTTTGATTCTAGCTCTCTCTCTCGATTTACACACAGTACAATCAGAAAGAAGCTTCAAGAATGGGTTCAGTAAGCAAGATGATTGAGTAGTCTCTCTCTGCAAAATCAGAATGCTTGGTCGTTCGGAAATTAGCTAGGTTGCTCGTGCTTCGTCCGTTGCTATAAGGATTGGTTAAATACTGATCAGGAGCTAACGGTCGAATCTTCAAGAATGATACGTGGCGTTCTTCTATTGGAAAGCCTCCATTGTACACAACAGGTTCTGAGCACAAGGATCGTGGTCGTACCGAACTGGTAGTGCGCCGAATATTCCATCAGGAATGTACCTGCAAAACGGGTAATGTGAGGAAAATTCTCTTAGGTGGTATTCCTTGATTGGATACATATAGCTGTTGTACTAATCTTCACAAGAGAGTGGAGCAAAAGTAGGGTACATCTATACCACGTGGGTAAGAGAAATGCTAGATTCAAGCGTACTACTTGAACAGAGCATTAGACGTATTTCAGATAGACAGATCAGTCTAATGAAATAATTCAACTCCTTCTAATGAAAAACGTCTATTAGACCGCCTGGTCTAATATAATTAGACTCACGTCTAATATCAATAACCATTAGACGGGTACGTCTAACTCCACTGAGTTAGACTACCACGTCTAATTCTGATTCTACCTCAGACTAATCTGAAGGAGTTAGACTCACGTCTAACTTTCAATTAATTAGACAACCCGTCTAATTATTACGTAACCATTAGACTGGTACGTCTAACACCACTGAGTTAGATTACCACGTCTAATTCCGGTTCTACCTCAGACTAATCTGAAGGAGTTAGACTCACATCTAACTTTCAATTAATTAGATAACCCGTGTAATTATAATAACCATTAGACCGGTACGTCTAACTCCACTGACTTAGACTACCACGTCTAATTCCAGTTCTACCTCAGACTTATCTGAAGGAGTTTGACTCACGTCTAACTTTTAATTAATTAGACAACCCGTCTAATTATAATAACCATTAGACCGGTACGTCTAACTCCACTAAGTTAGACTACCACGTCTAATTCCGTGTATTCATTAGACTACCCGTCTAATTCTTTATACGTCTATTAGACTTACACGTCTAACTCCGATGAGTTAGACTGTACGTCTAATTCTATTAGACTTACGTCTAATTCCGTGTATTCATTAGACTACCCGTCTAAATCTTTACACGTCTATTAGACTTACACGTCTAACTCCGATGAGTTAGACTGTACGTCTAATTCTATTAGACTTACGTCTAATTCCGTGTATTCATTAGACTACCCATCTAATTCTTTACACGTCTATTAGACTTACACGTCTAACTCCGATGAGTTAGACTGTACGTCTAATTCTATTAGACTTACGTCTAATTCCGTGTATTCATCAGACTACCCGTCTAATTCTTTACACGTCTATTAGACTTACACGTCTAACTCCGATGAGTTAGACTGTACGTCTAATTCTATTAGACTTACGTCTAATTCCGTGTATTCATTAGACTACCCGTCTAATTATTTACACGTCTATTAGACTGCCCCGTCTAACTCCGTTGAGTTAGACTTATTGTCTAATTTCAGTTAGACTTGCGTCTAACTTAATGCGAATGAAGATCAAAATCGGTCTAATGACCCTCATTAGATCCAAGTTTGAAGACATGTTGTCTTAATACACCTGTATCAAAACTCATAAATTATTTCATCATCAAAATATCAGTGGGTAATTTATTTCAACACTTAGTCAAAATAATTTGACCCAACAATAAATAATACGAAGTCTATCTTGAAATTGTTGTCAGCAGTTTTGTTCTCAATGATTTCCGTCGGCATAGCAGTCTCTAAAGGAGCGCCATTAACAGGGTTACCCCATCGAGTCTTAAATGCCTTCAACTTGTCATCAGTCTCGTTATTCTGATATTCTACAATGTCCAACTCCCCTCTGGGGAGATCCAATATCATATGAACGTCATCTTCTTCGATTTTCACTTCCTCGCCATTCTCTAGGGTGAATGAACATTTATTACAGTCAAACTGTCTGACTAGATAACGAGAGATCTCCCCGGGGTATTTTGAAAGCGATAATGAAAGTAGAGAGCCAAAGCCTATTAACTTCACAACATCTTTTTGTTCCTTAAACAACATTTGAAGAAGATTTAAAAGGCCATTAGACGATGTCCTAGTTAAAAATAAGTTGTGGGGGGCTGCTTTGGGAGCTACTGCTCTGGGGGATTTGGGAACTGCTTTGGGGGATTTGGGAGCTACTTTGGGAGCTGCTTCTTAGGCATTCCTTTTACGTTTAATTGCCATACAAAACAAAAGATAAATATTTAAAAACCATGAAGTAGATAATCAAATAAATGAAGCAATTCGGATCCCTAAACAACTCATTTCGGGCCATGAAACAACCCTTTCAGGTCCCAAAACTAAGCTTTCGGGTCCTGAAACCGCATGTTTCGGGTCCCGAAACCACATATTTTGGGTCCTGAAACCATCAATTTCGGGTCCCGAAACTAAACTTTCGAGGACCCATAACAGCCAAACATGATATAATCCCATTTTCGGGTCCTAAAACCATCCATTTCGGGTCCCGAAACCATACTTTCGGGACCCTTAATTCCGCCAAACATGATATAATCCCACTTTCGGGTCCCGAAACCATCCATTTCGGGTCCCAGAACCACACTTTCGGGACCCTTAATTTAGCCAAACAAGATATAATCCCACTTTCGGTTCCTGAAACCACACTTTCGGGACCCTTAATTTAGCCAAACATGATATAATCCCACTTTCGGGTCCCGAAACTATCCATTTCGGGTCCCGAAACTACACATTCGGAACCCTTAATTCAGCCAAAATGATATAATCCCACTTTCGGGTCTTGAAACCATCCATTTTAAGTCCCGAAACCACACTTTCGGGACCCTTAAT
Source organism: Impatiens glandulifera (assembly GCF_907164915.1). Taxonomy (NCBI): domain Eukaryota; kingdom Viridiplantae; phylum Streptophyta; class Magnoliopsida; order Ericales; family Balsaminaceae; genus Impatiens; species Impatiens glandulifera. The sequence goes on along the minus strand of NC_061862.1, from coordinate 33,817,665 downwards.
TCATTTAAATATGATATAATCCCACTTTCGGTCCGAAACCATCCATTTCGGGTCCCGAAACCACACCCTCGGGACCCTTAATTCAGTCAAACATGATATAATCCCACTTTTGGGTCCTGAAACCATCCATTTCGGGTCCCGAAACCACACTTTCGGGACCCTTAATTTAGCCAAACATGATACAATCGCACTTTCGGGTCTCGAAATCACCTATTTCGGGTCCCGAAACCACACCTTCGGGACCCTTAATTCAGCCAAACATGATATAATCGCACTTTCGGGTCCCGAAATCACCTATTTCGGGTCCCAAAACCACACTTTCAGGACCCTTAATCCAGCCAAACATGATATAATCGCACTTTCGGGTCCCGAAATCCCACTTTCGGGATCCTTAATTCAGCAAATACACAATAATCATAGTTTTAGGGACCCATAATTCAACCAAACACAATAAAATCATACTTTCGGGTCACGAAAACTTAGTTTCGAGACCCATAATGTAGCAAATACACAATAATCATAGTTTTCTATCGTTAAAATCATAATAATCCATAACCCTAACCCTAACCGTAAAACTCTAACCGATCTTCAAATCATCAAAATGATCTACGATTCTAAAAGAGAAGATGTCTTATTTACCTTGTCCTTGGAGATCTGGGAGTCTTGCATTGAGATTTACCTAGACCACCAGCCTGAAAAGAATAGTATGAAGTGAACACGAAGGCAGACAATCTAAATGAAGTATGAAGTGAACATACACGAAGGAGAAGACCTACCATTTTCGATCGAAAGAAAATGAAGAAAGTAGAAGAAGTCGGGGATGCCGGAGAGGAAAGTCGCTAGAGAAGAAGTCGGTTCACCGGAAATGAGAAATGAAAAGAAGAAAGAGGGGGAAACTGAAACGTTTTAATATTTTTTTATTTTTTTTTATTTTTTTCTCTCTCCTAGCTGGCAATGCCACATAGGATTCGTGGCCTTGCTTTCGCTAAAGACTCGTTGAGAATATCATTTCTCATTATATAATTAACTACTAAGAAAACTCTCACACAAAACAATATATGAGACCCATTGACACATTTTCCCAATGAAATCAAATGCTCTAAGCCTATTTAACTTTTATTTTTTTAACATTTTATAATCTATTTGATTATGGGTTATTTAAATTTAATATAAATATTTTATTTATCATATCATCCTTCATTTTAATTAATAAATTCATACTAAAAAAATATATATTTTCATACGAAAAACATAAAATATCTACTTATTACTGTTTAGGTCAATAGAAAATTATCAATTTCTTTAAAAATATCTTACCATTTGAAATAATACAAAAGTGATTAAAATGATAATGACATACTACTGAAAAAGGGTCATTACCGAGAGTATAAACTCTCGATAAAGGTCCTATATCTTTCGGTATTGACATGATTCCGAAAGTTTGGGTAACTCTCAACATTCGTCGGTATTGCCTCTTTTGGTAAACCTAATTGATTTTTTACCGAGACATTTCGTAAATCTCTTGGTTTAGACATCAAAGTGAAAAACCGAGAGTTCTTTGAAAATCTTTTGGGTTTTATTGCAATAGAAAAATCGAGAGATTTTCAAAGAGCACTCGGGTTTTCCCTAACAAGAAAAACCGAGAGATTTTCAAAGATCTATCGTTTTTTTCCTAGTAAGAAAAACCGAGAGTTATCAAATAACTTTCGGTTTTCTTGCAAGGAAAAACCAAGAGATTTTCGAAGAAGTCTCGGTTTTTTCCTAGCAAGAAAAATTGAGAGATTTCCAATAACTCTTGGTTTTTTTTGCTATGGTAAAACCGAGAGATTTTAAAAGAACTCTCAGTTTTTCCCTAGCAAGGAAAACCGAGAGAATTCAAATAACTCTCGGTATTTTTCCTAAAATGGCACAAAAAGGTCGATAGTTTTGTGTGCGCAACCAAACCTGTTCAACCAACATTCAAAAACCAAAATTATTTATTCCAAAATTCTAATCCAAACTCAATCAACCTATTATCATCAGTAAAACCAAAACGTTTAATTTTTTTCAAAAACTAATCAAACAACCTGTTATGAGTCAAACCAAAACGTTAACAATTGTTCAAAAAATAATTATACTGTACTAACTAGTTGGGGGTTAATAATGCCTCATTAAGAATTCAATTTTTTCTTCCTACCTCTCCATTCTTTCGGTCATTTTGCTCTCCTTTTGCGTTCTTTCCATATTGATCATTTGAAGCTCTTGCGTTCTTTTCATATCTCTTCTTTGAAGCTCTTCCATTGTCGACTCTAGTTGTATCACAAATGCCTTTAGATGTTGATTCTCTTCCAACAATCGATCGACGGATCGTTGAGAATTGTTTCCACTCCGACGATCCTCTCGAAAGTGTGTGGGTCGGACGCCAAATCCCATACCGATCACTGTCTCATGCATTTGGCGTCCGAAAACTCTTTTCGTCAATTCGAATTTAGAGATAATTGGTTTGTTGCTTCTAACTTCTTCCATCTCCTCTGCACATTTGAAATTAATTTTCATTTATATAATAAATAAGCTATATATAATTTTATTAAATTCAATTAACTTACAACTTTTTCCGCGCTCGTTCGTCCGAGATTGGGTGGAATTTTCTTTTATAGATTTCGGGGTACGAGTCCTCTGGAAAACTTCAACGACAGAGGGGGTCCGTCCTATTTCACCCGCCTGTTGAAATAAATAAATGATTAAATTAATATCATTCTTTATATTAAGTTATTAGAAATAATTAACATACCAACTCTTCCTCCACTTGTAAAAATGGTTTACTTCTAGTTTCAGTTTATTCCTATTAACAACATTGATTCTACTGTTTCTCTTCATTTGAAATAAAAATGAAGTTAGAACAATTGATATCATATTTTATATGAATTATGAAACAGTACCTTAAATTTATCCGTGAAGTAATGTTTCTGACACACAAACTCCCAATTAGTTGGATCGTAGTCTCGTGGGGGATTGACAAGTATTGCCGCCTCATCTCCTTGATGAACCCGTATATAATCCATGTTCAAATCAGAGCTCCACCTATCCCATATCTGTCTGGCGTGTGCCAATCCGGTCGATCAATGTTGAACAATAGAACCATTAGTACTCTCGAACGGATCCTGAAAAATAAAACATTCAATTGTTATAAAAAAAGTATTGAATGATTAATGTATAATTAATTATTTATCACCGTAATAGCAAGCCAAAATGAATCCAATTAGTCAACACTTAATGCCTTCCACTTTAGTAGACGGTGCGAGATGGCTGAGGGGTCTCACACCACCAACCCTAAATGTCTAGACCACATGCGTCTACCATCGCTGCCGATGGGCCTCCCATCTACCTCTCTGAAAGTTAGAGCAATCTTCGTCCCCGGTGGCCTCCTAGATAGAGCGATATTTTGTTCTTCCATCGTCTCTTCAGGGCAAAAGATTCTTCAAAATTATCAAATTCAATATTAGATGTAAATCAATACAAACAATAATAAGTGTAAACATGTTACATGTCGATGATGGGTCGGGAGTGGAATGGTGCTCATGATCCTCCTCGTGATCCTTGTGATCTTCCATCTAATCCTCCACCTCAACAAACGTACTCTCAATAAATTTTTCAACATCAGCCTCATCTTCCTCATGTGTACCACGTGCTGGGTTTGCAATAGCTAATGGGTCAACGACATACATTGTGTCTCTAGAAGACTCTCCTCAGATTCTTAGTTAATCTGTCTGTGCAAGTAGGTTATGGAATGACCTGTCTAGTTTGTTCGGTATTTTCCTCATACTCTTCCAAACAATTTGCTTGCAACCTTCATACATCCTTAATGCGTATATCATTAATAAATTGGAGAATAATTGAAGTAGTAATAAGAATATATTAAAGTAAAAACATAAATCAAGCTAATTAATCTTAACTATTTATTCGTAAACCGTAGATTTATTTTTGTCACAATCTTCCAACCGGGTCGTGGTGACATATCAGGAGCGTAGAATACTTATTTTGCTTGACTCGCAATTATATACGGGTCCTGACTTTGAGTTTTCAAAATCCGGTTTACATTTATACTTACGAAGCCATATTTATCCACTTTCACTCCTAGTTCCAAAGAATGTGCATCAAACCACTTACACTTGAATAAAACAACTCGTTTGTAAGAAAGTATTGTACTTGGATTATATCCGTTAAAACTCTATAGTATGACATAGTATCTGATCCGTTGTACCCTTCAACAGCCACTTTGCTATTTTTAGTGGTCAAACCTTCGTCCTGTTTTTCTATATCTTACAAAATCTAACTTAAATCTAACAAAATCAAACCTAAAACTAACATGAATCAAACTTAAATCTAACAAAAATCTAAATCTAACTTAAAACTAACATCATTCAAACTCTAAATCTAACATAAATCAAACTTTAATCCAAGAAACTAACCTAAATCAAACCTAAAACTAACTAACATCAAACCTAAATCTAACCATATATATAAACATAATTAAACTAACCAAATAAAACTAAATCTAACCTATAATTGGCGGCGGCGGCAGTTGAAGGCGAGACGGAGGCGGTAGTTGAGGGCGGGTACTATCTAGGGCGGCTTCCATCGAGGGCGGAGGGCGTGGGAGGCGTCGGGCTTGGGCGGCGTGGATCTAGTGAGCACGGTTGTCGATCGGGGGAGAAGAGGAGAGGGAGGAAGCGCGATAGTGATCTGGAAAGGGAAAGAATTTTTTTAATTAAAAGGGGTTTTATCGAGAGTTATACCTAAAACTCTCGGTTTTGACCTTTTAATATTTACGAGATTTTTATGCATAACTCTCGGTTTTGGTTATTAATATTTTCGAGAGTTTTATGTATAACTCTTGGTTTTTGGTTATTAATATTTCCGAGAGATATGAGTAAATCTCTTGGTTTTGATATATTTCTAACAAATTTTAAAAAGGGAAAAACCGAGATAATTGTGTATATCTCTCGGTTTCGGCATCTACTACCAAAATATATACTTAAAACTCTCGGTTTTAACCTTAGATTTTTTAACTTAAAACATCAACAACACAAATTCATATATGTAAAACACAACCTAATTATCCTAAAACACATCCTTTTTATAATCAAACTCTACACATATCCTTATTATCATCAAACACAAACATATACACTTCTTTATATAATCAAACACAATCATATATATTTATAAAATTAATCACAATCTCTAAACTTCAAAAATAACACACACTCGATTATGTTAGTTAGGAGTTTAGACAATTTAATTAAACACCAAGTAAATTAAAAAAATGAAGAAATCAAAAAATGAAGAAGTCAAATACCGAGAGATATACCTATATCTCTCGATATTAACATTCAAAACCGAAAGATATTTGGATATCTTTCGGTATTTCACTTCTTAATTTTTTTAATTTAATTGGTGTTTAACTTTCTAATTAGCTTGAACAACATTAATTTAACACATTTCATATCATTAAAACATTACACAATCCCCACAAATCTAACAATCAAACTCTACACACATCCTTAATATAATCAAACACAAAACGTACACTTCTTTATATAATCATACACACTCATATACATTATATAATTAATCACAATCCCTATACTTCAAAAACAACACACACTTTATTAGCTTAATTAGGAGTTTAGACAGCCTAATTAGAAAGTAAAACACCAATTAAATTAATAAATGAAGAAGTGAAATACCGAAAGATTTCTAAATATCTATTGGTTTTGAGAAATCAAATATCGAGAGATATACCTATATCTCTCGGTATTAACATTCAAAACCGAAAGATGTTTGGATATCTTTCAGTATTTTCACTTCTAATTTTTTTTAATTTAATTGGTGTTTCACTTTCTAATTATTTTTAGTTTTTTTGGGAAGTGTCAAAATCGAAGTTTTTTCAATAAACCTTCGTAATTACTCATTCTCAACACTTACAATTATTTTCAGTTTTTTTGGGAAAAGTCAAAACTGAAGGTTTATTGAAAAACCTTCGCAATTACCCTTACCAACACTTAGAATTATTTTCAGTTTTTTGGGAAGAGTCAAAACCGAATGTTTTTCAATAAACCTTCGTAATTACCCATTTGGGGAGAGTTAAAACCAAGGGTTCTTTGAATAACCTTCACAATTACTCCAACCCTAACACTTAGAATTTTATCTATTTTTTTTGGAGAGTCAAACCTGAAAGTTTTATGAAAAAATTTCGGTGAAAATTCATATCACCGAAGGTTTTACACACCTCTCAGAATCTATTTTTAATCACGAAAATGCCCATTTTTAAACAGTGATATTTGAGTCTTCTTTATAAAATATCGATTTTAATTTTTTGAAAAAATAAGAATTCTAATTAAATATTAAGTATAAAGATGGTAATTTCTTAAGTAAACAAAGTTTGTTTGAACATTTTATTAGACAAATTAGGTTACACAAAAAAAAATTGTACAATTTAGTACACCATATGATATTAGCACTCACGATGACCCTTCAAACATGCAACAATTATGCTCCATTAGTAAATGAAATTTGTAAATGCAATAAAAAAAATGGAGATTAATTTTATCAATTATATTGATCAATTTGATTAGTGTTATATATATATATGTATTTGTATAGTTTTGTTTTATTAAAGATACTTTTAAGGATAAAACTATTTTTATTGTTTAGACTTGAAGGTCAATGAAAATTATGGTAATATTTAAATAAAATATATTAATACTAGTTATGATATTATTTCTCATAACTTAAAAAAATTAAATATAAATAACTCAAATAGATAATCTAATTTCAAAATCTCATAATAAAATATCTAGGGGTGAGCATTGGGTGGTTTAATCCGAAATCCAATCCAATCTGAATTTTAAATACTAATTCGGATTGGTTATTTCGGATTGGACTGAGATCGGATCGGATTGAGTTCGGATTGAATTAAATCGGATTGGATTATGATTATCCAAATTATCCAAACTATCTAAATAAAAATATATTTTTTAATTAATTTTTTTTAAATTAAATTTCATCTCAATATAATATATATTTTACTTATTATCACTTAACAACGATATTTATTTTTATTTTTATTTTTTTATTATTATTATTTTTATTATTTTTTTCAGATTCAAATTTAATAACAATAAAAAATTCGAATTTAAAAAAAAAATTAAAAAAAATTGTTGACTAATTTCTATCTGATATATATAAATATTTTTTAGTTTGGATTATCCAAACCATTTTCAATCCAATCCGTATCCGATCCGTATTAATTAGTAAAATGGTTTGGATTACGAATTGGATAAACTTAGTTTGGATTTAATACGGATCGGACAAAATGGATTGGTTTTACCCATTTGCTCACCCCTAAAAATATCTAATGGAGTTTTCATTAAATCTAAGTAAAGAAATTAGTAAGAGAATACAAGATATAGTATAGAGAAAAAAATATTATTTTTCAGCCAATACATCGTTCCCTCACCTATTCTTTCTTCTAAATTTTTTTTTAATCATTTCTCTTAATTAAATTAGCTAAATTTACAACGTTAAGTTATTTATATATTAGAATTAATTTGAGGTGTTCTGTCAAAGGACATGCTCAAATTGTAATCTCTTAGTTCAATTTTGTTTTCTAACATTAACTAATCATCTAGGTACAAAAACTAGTTTCTAGTTTCAATTAAAATATTGTGAATATATGTTCCATTAAGATAATTTTTTTATTACTCATTTTGGTTATAAAATAATCTAATTTTTATTGTACTAATTTAAAATAAGAAGATTTCTTAATATATAGTTAAACAATTCTAATAAAAAAATTATAATTAATTTGACAATTTAATAAACCAAAAATAAGGAAGATTTTAAAGAGATGTGATCTTCTATATATTTCAACTAAAATAAAAAAAATATTTCGTTAACAACTTAATACCAATTAATTGTCTTAATTATCAAACTAAAACTACACAAGACATGTGACCCCATTGCATACTATTTTTCACTATTTTTTTTTTTAAATAAATTAAATGATCACAGTCCCACACAACATTTAAACATCTCTTTTTAAATATTTTGAGTTTGTTTGATATTAATTTAATATAAATATTTTTCATTAAATATTAATAATCAATTTTTTATTGTACTGATTTAAAATAAGAAAATTTCTTTTTAATTAAAACAACTCTAAAAAAAAAATTCTAATTAATTTGACAATTTAATAAAACAAAAATAAGTAAGATTTTAAAGAGATATGATCTTCTATATATTTCATCTAAAATAGAAAAAAAAAATTAGTTAACAATTTAATACCAATTAATTGTCTTAATTATCAAACTAAACAAAGCATGTGACCCCATTGCATACTATTTTTCACTATTTTTTCTGAATAAATTAAATGATCACAGCCCCACACAACATTTAAACACTTCTTTTTAAATATTTTGAGTTTGTTTGATATTGATTTAATATAAATAATTTTTATTAATTATTAATAATCAGTTTTTTATTGTACTGATTTAAAATAAGAAAATTTCTTTTTAATTAAAACAACTCTAATAAAAAATTCTAATTAATTTGACAATTTAATAAACCAAAAATAAGTAAGATTTTAAATAGATGTGATATTCTATATATTTCATCTAAAATAGAAAAAATAATTCTTTAACAACTTAATACCGATTAATTGTCTTAATTATCAAACTAAACAAGGCATGTGAGTCCATTGCATACTATTTTTCAGTATTTTTTTCTGAAATAAATTAAATGATCACAGCCCGCACAACATTTAAACACTTCTTTTTAAATATTTTGAGTTTGTTTGATATTGATTTAATATAAATAATTTTTATTAAATATTAATAATCAATGTTTTATTGTACTGATTTAAAATAAGAAAATTTCTTTTTAATTAAAACAACTCTAATAAAAAAATATTAATTAATTTGATAATATAATAAATCAAAATAAGTAAGATTTCAAATAGTTATGATCTTCTATATCTTTCAACTAAAATAGAAAAAAATATTTCCTTAACAACTTAATACGATTAATTATCATATTAAACATGGCATGGGACCCAACCCACTGCATACGATTTTCACTATTTTTTCTAAAAGAAATTAAATAATCACAGTTCACACAACATTTAAACATTTTTTTAATGTTTTGAGTTTGTTTGATATTAATTTAATATAAATATTTTTTTATTACATTTTAATAATTAAATTTAAAAAAAATATATAATTTGATTTTGATACAACAATTGCAATTTTTAAATAATTGTAAATGTTAACGATTTCATAACTTACACAATAAATAAATAAATAAATAAATAATTACTATTTTTCTCTGTTTTTTCCTGAAAGAAATGAAATAACCACAGCCCACACAAGATTTGAACTTTTGTTTTTTAATATTTTGAGTTTATTTGATATAATATAAATAATTATACCTTGCCAAAAAATAATGAAGAAGAAGAATGACATAAGTGAAGAAGAAAGAAAAGAAAGGAAAAAGAAAAACTTGTCTTGACAATTATACCCTTATCCCCTACCATGAATTACATAATTAACCTAAACCCTATATTAATATTATAAATAAGTGGCTTTTTTATTAATCGGAATGCTCTGATATACTCTGATAAAAGAAAAACGTGTCTCGACAAATAAGTGATTACATACATTGAGAAAAGATAATGACAACCTTGTTGAAAAGCGGTGGTCTGATTCTGGTGATCACCATGGCCACGATTCTCCTAATTATGGTCCCAGAACCTGCTGGAGCTGTGAAGACGTACTTGATAGATTTGGAAATCTGCACTCCAACTGGATGTTTCAACGCCTGTAAGGACTTAGTCGGAGGTTCCTTCCTCAGCTCCAAGTGCATGCTCATCAAACATACCTTCCTCTGTCAGTGTATCTCTAGAGGCTGATGATGATCAACTCAGTGAGAGAAAGAAAGAAAGAGTGGGAGTGAGTGAGTGAGTGATATCAAGATTGAACAAATCCTAGAGGTCTCCCATTCATCTTATAAATAATTAATAAAATAATAATAAGAATCTTTCTCTCACTCTGTTGTGTTCACTTATCAAGTTGTCATTAATGTCTATCATATCATCGAATATATATAATGAACTTGAAGATTTATCATCTTATTCTTTTTTTGTATAATTAAGAGTAGATTTCATTTAATATATTCTTATTATAACATTATATATGAACGCCAACAACACTATTTATTTTAACACGCGTCTATAAAATGAATAGTTCATACATTTTTGTACCAAATCACAATTCACCAACCCATATACACCAAAGAATGGGAAAAACTAAAAAATATATATAATTTAACCTATATATAATATTTTATTAATTGAACTATTAAGTTAAATTTTATTGTTTATAGTCTTTTTAAAGAATTTATCAAATTTATTAACTTAGTCTTTTTTTTTTTAGAGTCTTTTCAAATTGTACCAATCAAAATCTAATATATACCATATTTTTTAAATTGAACTATTACCTAATTAATTAATTAATTTAAATAATGGCCTATAACTGCTTTATATTTTTCTTTTATATTAATATTTTGAACTAAACGTAGTGGCGATTTGTTTGAATACTGGAATTTAAATGGAATGAGTTTTGAGTTTGATAATAGGCTGGGATAAGAATGAGTTCAGCCATTCTAATATTGTTGTTTAGTTGATAAATTAGACTTATGTATAATTATCAATATTAATGTTTGGTAATTATCAATATTAATGTTTGGTTTGTTAGAAGTTCGATAAAACAATTTTGATAAATATGAAATAATAAAATAATGATTATAATCCTATACAATTTTTATACATCTTGACACTAAAATTATTGTACAGTCTTTTGAAGAAATTCTTTAACATGAAAATTTGTCAATTTCATATCACAAAATATATACCCAAAATATAGTATCATCATAATTCAGCAATATTCTAATTAATTAAAAAATAATAATGTAACAACATTATCTAGCTCCTTAGTTGGGGAGGAGAAAATTTCTTCACAGCTCGAAAGAAATATAGAATAATTCAATAAATTCTTCAACAAGATGAAAAACGTGTTTCGCTCTAATTAGTTTAATATAATGATCGGAAAAATTGTGGAATTGAACGTTTGCGGGATTAACGCGCAAAGTAATAAAGTTTTTGATTGACACTTTGAGTTGTGGTATATATATTAATTCAGCGAGACTAAGATGCAACATATGAATCAATGAATTGTTCGTGACTTGTAATTGGATATTATGTGGATTGGAGACTCTTAATTCTGAATAGGCCTCAAATGGAATTTTGGTAGCTTGGAATGAGGATCTATTTGAAAAAAATTATGTTAATATAAGTCAATTTTGGTTAGTATTCAGTTTCGTAATCGTACGGATAATTTTAGCTGGGGTGATTTTTGCGATGTATATAACACTTCTTTCTAACCTTAAGTCTGATTTGTTTAATGGGTTTTTGGAGGTGACAAGTATTTGGATATTCCAATTATTTTTGCGGGTGATATGAATGAAGTTAGGGTTCCAACTGAGAAAAAACGGGCACGTAGACTCACAAGGTAAATGCGTGAGTTTTCCGAGATAATCGAACATTTGGAGCTCGTTGAGTTGCCTTAGAAGGAGGGAAATTCACATATAGAAGACATAATGGACACAGTGAGAGTGTGCAATCCCGCATTGATAGATTTCTGGTGAGTAACACTATTTTTTATGGTGTCTCTAATATATTTTTGCAGGTCTTACTGTGGAGTTGTTCTGATCATCGTCATATCTTTATCGGGCGGAAGGATATGGTTCGATCTAGTCGGCATTTCAAATTCGAGAACAAGTGGTTGACAAGAGATGATTTTAGCTCGAAGGTGGGAGGGCGGTGGCCGAGTGAGGTTGTGCTTGACTACTTGTCCCCTATGCTAATTATTAAGCTTAAAATCTACGAAAGATGCTAAAAGGTTGATTTGTGGGAGATCGTGCAATGTTCACCTATAGAGTTGATGTTTCAAGTTGTGTTGATGGTGTGGAGAAAGTTCGTGATCTTTCTATTGTGGAATTTTTTTTGGGAAAAATAACTTAGCGTCATTTCATTAAAAATTCCCAAAAACAGGAAAAAAAACCACGAGTTTGAGAGATCATTCTAGATAGGCCTAGAATGATTTTGAAGTCGTAACATTTTGAATAAAAGCTAAAAAGCTAAAAACGTAAATGAATTATCTGATTACAATGCTTTCAATTCTAGTGAGTTAAAAAAAACGTAAATTCCAATTCCTACAGATATTCCAGTTCTGCTCCGTGCTTGGAATTCTTCTCCACGTTCTCGCCAGGGCGCTGCAATCCGATACAATATCTTTCTATAACTCTTCAACGCTCTTACGGGTTCTGTCATATACCCTTGCATTCCGTTCTTGCCAAATGTTATACATCACTGCTCCAAAGTCGCACTTGAACACGCTTTTTGCAAATCTATTTCCATTGTCTTTGAGTAGTGCCACTTCTTTGATTTCATTCCATTCGCTCAGGAAATTGATAAGCTCTAGGATTTTATAGAATCTGTCCCAAAGCTCCGAAGCAATACATCAGCTCCCGAATAGGTGATCTATGGTTTCTTCATTTCCTCTGCATAGAAGACAGCTCGCGTCCGGGATGCTCATATACTTTTTGATACGATCACGTGTGTTGAGTCTTTCCCAGAAGGCGAACCATAAGATGAACTGGTATCGAGGGATAATCTTCGTTGACCATACAAGAGGAGCTCATTATACTTTCTACATTTTTTCCCAGGTTACCTCCCATATTTTCTTCGATACCAACTTCCCATTGTCCTCAGCTTTCCATTCATGAATATCCGGTATGTCGTGTAGTTGTATGTTACTTATATGATTAAGTATCCTCTGTCCTTCTGGATTTCTTCTCAAGAGTGAGTCCCAATTCTCGTCTTTAATATCCTTAATTTTTGCTTCTGTGCAAACCCTTCTCATATAGGTATTTTGAAACTCCTCCTTGTGGCTGATAGGCTGGTTTTCGAACCAGGGGTCATGCCATAATAGAGTGCATTTCCCGTCCCCTAGCTGGATGTCATAAAGATCTGCAATATCGCTTCTTAGTTTAAGAATTTTTTTCAGAGACCAACTCATACCTTCATTAATTTTGCAGGTCCATATGCTGGTTTCGTATTTCATAAACCTTGTATGCACCCATTTGATCCATAGTAACTCCTGATTGCGCTCCAAAGCCCATAGATGCTTGAAGGTGAGAGCTTTGTTCCACTCGATATAATTCTTCAAGTCGATGCCTCCCTCGTCCTTCGGTTTGTAGAGAGCGGTCCAATTGACTTTCTTTCCTCCTCTTCCGCTACGGCCCCAGATAAAGTTCTTCATCAGTGTGTCAAGCTCCTTCATTATCTTCTTTGGAATGACCATCTGTTGCGCCCAGTAGCCAACTATGCCCATGACCACGGTTTTGATAAGTGCGATCCTCCCTACATAAGAAAGTTTTTTCACTGTCCAGCCAGATATCGTGTTTTTTACCTTTTCAATCAGTGGCTTGCAGTGTGAGATCTCGATCTGCTTTGCGGTTAACGGAATTCCTAAGTACCTTTCGGGAAAGTTATCTTCCTTGATGCCCATGATGTTGATGATGTCCTACTTTGTTTAGTCCTTCACGCTTCCATAAAATGCCACACTTTTACTTTCATTAATAGTTAAACTTGTAATCTCAGAAAAGAACGTTAATGCAGCCTTAATAGTTTTAATGGAATTAATGTCTGTGTGCGCTAGAATGAACAAATCGTCAGCAAAGCATAAATGAGTTACCTCATCTACCTCACAAAATGGGTGAAAGATGTATGAATGATTCTTTCGGATTATCGCGAAGATGTTCTCAAAGATCGTCATGATAGCTAATAAAAGGTAAGAAGAGAGGGGGTCCCCTTGCCTTACCCCGTTTTCCCCCTTGAAATAGCCTTCGTGGACTCCATTGACGCTAACAATAAAGTAGGATGATGAAACGCACTGCATAATCCAATCAATAAAAATCATAAGAAAAGCAGAAACAACCAGAAAGTCCTGAATGACTTCCCATCTAACAGAGTCGAAAGCTTTCTTGATATCCATTTTGAAAACCACTCTCGGGGATATTTTCTTTTTCTCGTAGCCTTTTAAAAGGCTTTGAATGAGAAGAATATTATGAGAGATTGTCCTACCGGGGATGAATGCAAATTAGTTAAGATTTATAATTTTTCCTATGACATTTTGAAATCGTTTAGAAATGATTTTTGATATTATTTTATAAATCACATTGCAATAGAAAATTAGTCTCAAATCTTATACTTTCTCGGGGATCGTAGTTTTGGGGATCAAGGTTAGGACCATTGTATTCCATTGCTTTAACATCTTCCTGTTCTTGAAAAACTCCAAAACCCCATCAGTAACGTCTTTACCCACAACCAACCAATTATCTTTGAAGAACTGTGCTTTAAACCCATAAGGACCCGGACTTTTATTCCCATCTATACAAATCTATACATTGATTAATCTAGTGATGAAGGTGATACAAACACCAAGTATTTTCATGACATTTTTAAAGTAAAAGCGAGAAATATCGTTATTAACTCGATATCAATTGTTGATGTCATGCATGAGAACGAACCAACTATATTTACATGTATTATTCAATTTTATAAATATTTGTTTCATAAACCATTTCGGGTTAGACCAAAACTAAATGACATCAATTTTCCTCTATAAAGGCTAATGAGAAGTGTATGTTGGAAGCTCATTTCTTTATCGAAGAGGTGAATGCAACAATAATGATATCAGTTGCTGGTATCATGCATTAGAACGAACCAACTATATTTACATGTATTATTTAATTTTATACAGGTTTGTTTCATAAACCATTTCGGGTTAGACCAAAGCTAAATGACATTAGTTTTTCCTCTATAAGGCTAATGAGAAGTGTATGTTGGAAGCTCGTTTCTTTATCGAGGAGGTGAATGCGACAATAATGGTTTGTGGTAGTGATAAGTTCCAAGGGAACGATGATTTTACTTTGTTAATTTTTTTAAAAAAAGACTTGGGAGTTTCTGAAGGCCGATCATTTCTACTGATTCTCATATTTTGAGAAAAACTAGAATTCTAAGGCAGTTGGGACTATCTATTTGAAAAACTTTCGACCTATTAGTTTGGTTACGTCATTTTATAATATTATTTGAAATGTTTGACAAATAGATTGTATAGTTTTGGGTATAATTATCTCTAGCAATTAGAAACTTTCATCAAAGGCCTCAAAATTTTCGCCAATGAGTATTAATTCGGCTTAATCTAGAGACGATAAATAAGCTTTTGTCAAACTCGATATCAAAAAAACATATGATCATGTTAATTGGGATTTTCGTCTTGATATTACGGGTATAATATATATGAGACATTGTTACACTTTATTCAATAAAGTCAACCTAATTAATCTTTGTTCGAAAAATTTATACAGATCTAAGATACCTATTAAGATCTTTTTAAAAAAAACATTGCCATTAGGAATACTAATGTTTATTAGCTTAGCAATTACACTTCGATTTAGGGTTTAGCACGTAGAGGTAGAGTATGGTATAAGTTTAAGGTGTAGGGTATTGGGTATATAATATATGGTTTAGAGTTTATGATCGAATGTTTTGGGTTTTTGGTTTGAGGTAGATAAATGATAATTTTATTAATTAGTTTTGATTATTATAAAAAAAGAAAAGAAAATTCTTAAAATTGGAAATGGATTTTTAAAGCCTACATTATTTTTGTTATGGATTTTATTATTCTTTAATATTTAAAAATAATTTGAAAAATCTTATTCTCAAATAATTAATAAAATGTTATTTCTTTACTTTCATTCCTTTATTACCGAACCGGTCAGCCAAAGTCCTCTCTTAGTTTTTATTTTCATTAGACTCTCTTTTCAAATTGGAACAATTATCAATATATTTTAAAATGGTTGATGTCATCCAAACAAATAATTTAAGTATAAAGATTGCATTAGATTAAATAATCAACAACAAACAATATTAACAAGATAAATCAACAACTAATTATTTAATTTAAATGATGAACATGACTTGGATGTCTTCATTTTCTGCAACATCCCCAAGCGAAACATGGTGAGGCAGAAACAATGAATTAATCAATGGCTTAGATCTCTTTAGATGAGGGACTTGGTGCAGAGGATAACTTTTGTACACCAACCAAACACCATTAATTTTATTATCTTCCACAAGAATTTGTATGATATTGTGATTTAAAAAATATCAAATTATCAAGGATTTAATTACTTAATTTATAAACTAAAATATTTTTATTTTATTTTTATAAAATTTAAATTAAAAATATATTATAATAATTTAACTAGTTAAAAAAAATTAAGTTAACTTATTTTTTTATTTACAAATATTTTTTTCTTCTAAAAATCCAAATAACCCAACACCAAAGAAGCTCTAAATAGTTTCAAATGAAAGTAGAAAGTGAGCATTTTGTGAAATGCACATGAATATGGCCGAACATCGATCAAATCAAGTTTTCTAGACTCACACATGATTCTTGAAGATTTCTCATAATGTTTGGTTGACCGACAGACCCCAAAATTAAAATAGGTTTTAAATTCATTGGAAAATATCAATCTATTGTGATATAGTTGGAAGATAGTAAAGTAATATTGTAAAGTAATGTATTTAGAAATAGGAGAGAAAATCGTCTAAGAAAACGTAAAATTGGTAAATTTTATTTGAGGCACATGATAAGAATTGGGCTACAATTGTTTAAAATTTATTATTAGCCGGTGAAAATCAACAATAGTTAGATAGTAGATAGATACAATATAATGGGACTTTTGACCTTATGTATACCATCAAACCAAACTAAGGAGCAAGACACATGATCTTGGTTAAGCCATTTCCCTTTAATCGTTACCACAAAGTCTTTTTTCTCATTCAAATGAACAAAAGAGAGTATTGATGGCTCCACTTCAACATAGATCATACTATCCACTGTGTTAATTTGTGCTTGATAAGTGGAGTTAGCCTGTCCAACGTTTGTCACCAACGTTTGTCACAACTCTTGAAAATTGAATATTAAAAGATGAATTAATTTGTATTGGGGCAGTCATTGCTGGGTAGTTGAGATCTTTAGGAGATGTTTTAATTCCCTCTGGACACTTCGTTTCTACTCCTAACATCTTCCTTAACTTATCTCCTTCCGAACCTACACTACAGAACATATTGATATACTCGTGTATGGATGTCTCGTACACCAGTCCAGGATATGCAGCTTTTACTGGATCAATGAGTCCCGCTCCATAACCAAGTTCAGCATCAACATTGTATTCCATATTCATAGTCCAAGCTATACAAAATACAATCAAATGAACAAATATGATATATCATGAATACATTTTATTGTTAAGGCACACATATTGAGTTAAGTTGAATTGAAACTTATTTACCAGTAGTCATAATAGATGATTTGATAGCTGTTGTGGACCAGTCAAGATGTTTTGATTTTACATAAGCAACTGCACCAGTAACATGAGGACACGCCATCGAAAGTTCCAGATTGGAATTTATATTTTGCACTGGGTATGTCAGGAAATCCAGGAGTATAAGGAAGAGATGCTGCCAATATATTTATGCCGGGTGCAGTTATATCTGGCTATTATTTGAATTGGAGGTGGATATAAAACAATGTGATATATTATTAGATATTCCATAATAAAAAAAAAAATAAAGAAAAGATCGAGCATCAAACTAAGTAAATTAACTTTGAATGAAGAATAAAAAATGAATTCAATGATTTCTCTTAATATAAATATATATATACCTTAAAAATTTCAGGTATAATTGCATTTGGCCCTCTTGCTGAGAAAGAAGCTACAATGGGACCGGGTGTTGGTGAGTGAACAGCTTCACTCTTTAAGATTCTTGCAGAAGGAAATTTGTTAGACTTGAGATAAGACTCCACAAATTCAAATTCGGAGTCATGTAGAATTGCCATGGGCAAAATAGCATCAATAGCAACATCGTTGAAAACTGTTTTATATTTTCGTAGAATAAGCCCGCTTGCATTGGCAATCTTAGCCTCAATCTGGGCATTTGATTTAAGTTCATAAGCATCACATACAATGATCTTTCCATTCACCAAACTAGGGTCGATGCAACCATCCAAACATTGCCTGAAAGAAAAGTGAGAATCCGTACAAATATTATTTATGAATCTCAATCACATGCATTCATAATAAACAAGTAGAGATAGAGAACTTATAATTACATTTCACTTGATTCATTACAATGAAGAGTTATTCCTCTCCCATACACCAAAGGTATGTTGTGGTTGTGTGAGTCAAAGGGATTTACTACATTGCTCTTCTCATCATCATTTGTATATGGGAACACCAATAATAAAAGACATTATTATTGACAGTTTGACACAAAAAATGTCTGCTTTACTATTCTTGTTATATATTACATAATTTTATAGAATTTTAAAATTAAGAAATTATTTAAAAAGTGAAAATACTGAAAGTTAAATTAATTATTTACATACCAGGAGTGTTGGTGTATTTCCAAGGACAAGCTTGTTGATGATTTTTCTATCAATACCACTAGCAGCCACTGTGAACAACCAAGGTGCAATGCTTACCGTTGTTTTTAAGATGGGAAATTCTATATTTCCAGCTGCTTGTATGGTTAAAATTCCCTTTTGCATAGCATGAAATGAGCCAATGGCAATAACATCATCACTTATATTTACTGTATACTGAGAACCAATTGAGATACTAATAACGTCAACATTATCGGCAATGGCATCATCAAATGCGGCCATGACATCTTTTTCATCACAACGAAAACCGCATACTTTATATGTAGCTATTCTAGCTAATGGGACGCCTCCTTGGGCAGTTCCGTTTGCAATACCAAAAAGGTTAGCATTTTCCACCACTCTTCCTGCTGCTGTTGATGCTGTGTGGATTCCATGACCCTTTTTATCCAGTGCAGTGTCTCCCTCATAGTACCTCGCCCCAATAATTTTTCTGTATCACAATATTAATTATAAAATACTAAAACAAGTTATAGTGTAATGTTATATAAAAAACATAAAGGAGAATAAGAGGTAGGTATTTATTGCAAGTGAAATTTTTTCCACCAAGACATTCTCCTTTCCATTTTTTTGGAATTGGTCCTAAATTGTGATCCGAAAAACACTCTGACTCTGGTATTACACCGTTATCAAAATGGCCAATTATAATATCACTCTCAATTGGTGGATTTTGAGAAACCTCTACGAACAAGCCAATGTAGTCCCAAGATCGTGTGGTTTGTAATTTGAGTTTGCGACTTAGGAAAACATTAGCAATCCCTCCCATAACTGTGTAAAAGAATTACAAATTATGTTGATTAATGTGTGTACATATATATGCAAATATTTTTATATGAGAAATAATAAAATTGAAGACTTGTAAATTTAATAAATTAGAGCACGAATATATATAATTATTTCCTTATTAATATTAATGTCTTGTATCGTTCTTCTAACATAAAGAGAAATTAAGTTTTTAACTTTCTATTAAATAAAATTATAAAAGAAATATTTGCTATTTCCTTAATAATAATAATAATAATAATAATAATAATATATAACTTTAAGACTTACTTTTCATTGTTGATGATTCATGTTGAGTAAGATTTGCAGCAAAACCATTAAAACTTAGTATAACTTCTCAACAATATTTTTTTTGCCAACCTAGTAAATATATATATAATTAATGAATTTAAGATTAGTTAAACTCAAATGATAATTGAATTCATAAGTATTCAATATAAAACACTTTCGTGCTAAACAAATAAAACCAAACATTATCAATCTGATCAAATAAGCTATCAAAACAAAATGACATTAGCTTTTGTACAAAACAAAAACTATAAACAAGAATAATGAACACCAAAACAAATTAACCACTTGCATGTTGCTATGGCCGAGAGTTTGGAGTAGGCTAACATGGTGCGCACGAGCTATGTATTCTCCTTCTGGTAGACTTTCCATATAAACAATATATATCTAAATGAAATAATTAATTAAATATTAGTTGATGAAATCAAATGAAATTAGCACCTAAAAACATGTTAATTAATTATATATGTGACTTCATTGTCTATGAGGGTGTTCACCTTTCTTTCTTCAAGATTTTCTTCATGAGATGGGCTAATGATGATTGAGAGGATAAAAAGTATCAAGAGATTGTGATACAAATAAATAACTTTAGATTTTGTCATGCTAAAACTCTCTCTTAGAAAAAGGTTATACACTACACTTGGTTGATATATTTAAATAATACAAATAGCTATATTTGGAAGATGTGATTATATTTCTTATATTTCAAAATTTACTTTGAAATGCCTTGCTGCATTATTAATAATGTCTAAATGTCGTCAATATTAATTTCCTTCCTAAATTAACAATTTCTATATTTACTATTCGTACATAACAGGCAGAAAATCATAGGTATTTATTACATTCATTTTGAATCCTATTAAATAAATAAAATATTATATTGAATTAATTCATATTTAATTTAATATGGAAAAGAAGTTTTTTTAGGTATTTATTACATTAATTTATAAATATTTTGTATAATTGCTGCATTTATTACTTGTGCAACATATAGAAAATTATCTTGGTACTAATTAAATAAAAGCATTATCTTTAAACTTTTATTATATAAAAATATTATCTTAAACTTTTATTATTATAATAAAATTTTAAAGATAATATTTGTATTTAGTTAGTATCAAGATTACAAAAATTAATATACGTGGTTATTATAGAAAACAATTACAAAAATTTGAAAGATTTTCAAAATAGATAAAGAGATTTTAGCAATATAAAAAAAATTAATAATAATAAAATTCTTGACAATATTTTGCTATCCACTTTGCGAGTTCATTAACAATGCAAGAGATTGTGACAAATATAATTTGTATAATCTCTTGTAACATGTTTGGGGTCAATATGACTTACTTTTGGTGCATCAATAATGACAAAGACTATATATAGTCTTACTAAAAAATGACATTATGTCATTAATTGTCTACAATACACCACATTGGTTGACAAATTGTTGTGGCCTCGACCACAACAGAATTAAGACATCTAAAATTATGGTCAACTTTCACAAGGTTTCCCATATAATCCCAACAAACATTTTCGTAAGACACCTTTTATCCGTATTCAAGAAAGGAAGCAATTTTTATCTAGTCAATGTTTGGCGGTGTCCAACATATAAGAGCTCATGGCGAAGTCTCAATTTGATAAATACCTTCATCATTCCTGTAATTAAAATAGTCTCAACCATAATTTTTTTTGGGAAAAACTCCTTAG
Organism: Impatiens glandulifera; assembly: GCF_907164915.1. Taxonomy (NCBI): domain Eukaryota; kingdom Viridiplantae; phylum Streptophyta; class Magnoliopsida; order Ericales; family Balsaminaceae; genus Impatiens; species Impatiens glandulifera. The sequence goes on along the minus strand of NC_061862.1, from coordinate 33,796,216 downwards.
CGTCATTTCATTAAAAATTCCCAAAAATGGGAAAAAAACCACGAGTTTAAGAGATCATTCTAGACAGGCCTAGAATGATTTTGAAGTCGTAACATTTTGAATAAAAGCTAAAAAGCTAAAAACGTAAATGAATTATCTGATTACAATGCTTTCAATTTTAGTGAGTTTAAAAAACGATAAATTCCAGTTCCTACAGATATTCCAGTTCTGCTCCGTGCTTGGGATTCTTCTACACGTTCCCGCGAGGGCGCTACAATCCAATACAATATTTTTCCCTAACTCTTCAACGCTCCTGCGGGTTCTGCTATATACCATTGCATTTCATTCTTGCCAAATGTTATACATCACTATTCCAAAGCCGCACTTGAACATGCTTGTTGCAAATCTATTTCCCTTGGCTTTGAGTAGTGTTGCTTCTTTGATTTCATTCCATTCGCTCGGAAAACTGATTAGCTCAAAGCTTTTATAGAATCTGTCCCAAAGCTCCGAAGCAATACAATAACTCCCAAATATGTGATCTATGGTTTCTTCATTTCCTATGCATAGAAGACAGCTCGCGTCCGGGATGCTCATATACTTGCTTATACGATCACGAGTGTTGAGTCTTTCCTAGAAGGCGAGCCATAGGATGAACTGGTGTCGATGGATAATCTTCGTTGACCATACAAGAGGAGCTCATTCTACTTTCTGTGCTTTTTCCCGGGTTACCTCAAATATTTTATTCGATATCAGCTTCCCATTGTCCTCAGCTTTCCATTCATGAATATTCGGTCTGTTGTGTAGTTGTATGTTACTTATATGATCAAGTATACTCTTTCCTTCTGGAATTCTTCTCGGAAGCGAGTTCCAATTCTCGTCTTTGATGTCTCTAATTTTCGCTTTTGCGCAGTCCCTTCTGATACGGATATTTTGAAACTTCTCCTTGTGGATGATAGACTGGTTTTCGAACCAGGGGTCGTGCTAGAATAGAGTGCTTTTCCCGTCCCCTAGACGGATGTCGTAAAGATCTGCAATATTGCTTCTTAGTTTAATAATCTTTTTTAGAGACCAGCTCATACCTTCGTGAATTTTACAGGTCCATATGCTGATTTCGTGTTTCTTAAACCTCGTATGCATCCATTTGATCCATAGTGACTCCTGATTGCACTCCAAAGTCCAAAGATGCTTGAAGATTTAAGCCTTGTTCCACTCGATACAGTTCTTCAAGTCGATGCCTCCCTCGTCCTTCAGTTTATAAAGAGCGGTCCATTTGACTTTCTTTCCTCCTCTTCTGCTACTACCCCAGATAAAGTTCCTCATCAGCGTGTCGAGCTCCTTCATTACCTTCTTCGGAATGACCATCTTCTACGCCTAATAGCCAACTATACCCATGACCACGGTTTTGATAAGTTCGATCCTCCCTGCATAAGAAAGTTTTTTTGCTGCCCAACTAGATATCATGTTTTTTACCTTTTCAATCAGCGGCTTGCAGTGTGAGATCTCGATCTGCTTCGCGGTTAACGGAATTCCTAAGTACCTTACGGGAAAACTGCATTCCTTGATGCCCATGATGTTGAAGATGTCCTGCTTTGTTTCGTCCTTCACGCCTCCATAAAATGCCACACTTTTGCTTTCATTAATAGTTAAACATGTAACCTATGAAAAGAACGTTAGTGCAACCCTAATAGTTTTAATATAATTAACGTCTGTGTGCACTAGAATGAACAAATCGTCAGCAAAGCATAAATGAGTTACCTCCTCTACCTCACAGAATGGGTGAAAGATGTATGGACGATTTTTTCGGAATATCGCGAAGATGCTCTCAAAGATCGCCATGATAGCTACAAAAAGATAAGAAGAGAGGGGGTCCTCTTGCCTTACCCCGTTTTCACCTTTGAAATAGCCTCAGTGGACTCCATTGACGCTAACAACAAAACAGGATGATGAAACACACTGCATAATCCAATCGATAAAAAATCATAGGAAAAGCAGAAACAACCAGAATGTCCTGAATGAATTCCCATCTAACAGAGTCTAAAGCTTTCTTGATATCTATTTTTAAAGCCACTCTCGGGAATATTTTATTTTTCTCGTAGCCTTTTAAAATTCTCTACATGAGAAAAATATTATGAGAGATTGTCCTACCGGGGATGAATGCAGATTGGTTAAGATTTATTATTTTTCCTATGACATTTTTAAAGCGTTTAGAAATGATTTTTGAAATTATTTTATAAATCACATTAAAGCAAGAAATTGGTCTAAAATCTTGTACTTTCTCGGGTACCACAGTTTTAGGGATCAAGGTTAGGACCGCTGTATTCCATTGCTTTAACATCTTCATGTTCTTGAAAAACTCCAGAACCTCATCAGTTACGTCTTTACCCACAATCGACCAATTGTCTTTGAAGAACTGTGCATTAAACCCATTAGGACCCGGTCTTTTATTCTCATCAATACTAAACAGAGATTCTTTAACCTCAACTCTCGTTATCACCCTTATTAGCTCGCGACTATTTTCTGCAGAATTTTTCCTATCAATAATCTGATACAAGGTATTCATGTGACTTTGATGCTGCTTTCTTATACCGATAAAATGCTTATAGAAATCGATAGCCAGATCTTGTACACCCTTTTAACCCAAAACATATTCACCATCATCATTCTTTAGCATGTACACGTTGTTTCTCATTTTTCTAGCCTTGCATTTTTTGTAGAAGAAAGTTGTGTTTTTGTTACCCAACGAGAGCTAACTCTATCTTGATTTATGTCTAACAAAATTATCTTCAAGTAGACTTATGTATATATCCTTAGCTGAGAAAACCAGCAAAGTCTTCCGTTTCAAGAGGAGAAAAATCAAAGGCGCCCAAGGCGTCTACGTCTTCGAAAGTCTCGTCCAAGGTAACCCCTACCCAATCTAAGGAAAAAGTGCCTAAGTTTAATGTTCCTGTGTTGGAACAAGATTTGTCTGTTCCTATTCCTGTAGTGGAACTTGCTGCCGGGCCAACTGTTGAGCCAGTTGGTCCAAATATTGAAAATATTGACAGGATTCCATCTCCTGTCTATCAACCCGATTCAGTAGTTGCTGAAGCTACAAGTGTTATCAAAACAGAGCAGGGTGTCGTTCCTACCCTTGCCAATGTTGATATTGAAAAAGATCTTTCCTTAATAGTTGAAGAGCCCCCTGTTCCCAAACAAGTCCAAGTTGTGTCCGTAGTGACATGAAAGATTGTCCAGTCGAAAGCCACGCCTGAGCTCTTTGCAAGACTTCTTTCTACTCACGAGGTAATGAGAGCCACCAGAAAGGCTTCTACAATAACCATTGGGGAACCAAGGCCTACCCCAAAACCTGTTGAGGTTATTGGAAAAGGCAAGGCAATTGCAACTTACTCGAATGAGGAGGTCTCATAAGCAAGATGTATAGTTAACCTAATGATGGATCAGGACAAAGTAAAGGCTGCTGAAAATATCAAGATCTTCAATATTTGGGTCTTAAACATAATGTCAATTAGGTATGATGAGGTCATCAAGGGAAAAAGCATAAGCGGGCAATGGTTGAAGTTGGTCAACACTAAAAAGCGAGTCCTGAAATGAGCTAAAACTTCGGAAGTCTATGAAGCTCTAAAGAGAAAAGAGTTGGTTGAAGCCAATCTGAGAGGTCGGGTTCTCTTTCCAATCCTCCAAGCCAGAAAAACCAACTTCAATCCTTTGGAAAGGAATGCTGATGTAGAGGAGAAGGCTCTGAAAAGACTTGATGAAATCATGCAGGATTACATCTCTATCGTTCTTATTCAAAGATAGAGATGATAATGTTAAAAAGGGGGAAGGAAGGAAGTTCCAGAGACGTTAGTAGCAGTAAAGGTGGTGTTTCAACCGGCACCAAACCGAAAAGAAAGAAAACCGATGAAGGAGGAAGTTGCAGGCCAACCAAATGAGGTGGAGGTCGCAGTGGTGACCGTGGTGGTGAAAGTGGTGGAAGTGGTCATGGTGGCCGTTCTCTCCCTCCTTTTCGAAACCTTCTGAATGATGAAAAATTTAGCGGTGAAGGATTCAACTACCCAATCGTGAAAAGGGAAGATCAATAATCTCTCCTCTTCTAAACTATCTCTTGTTGGTTTTTTAATTTGGTTTTTAAACTTGGCTCTTTGAATATTGGTTTTTGGAACCTATTTCTGTAGTTTGCGAACAGTTTGCTCTTTCTTTAAATTGGATGGATGTTTATCTAATTAATTGCGCAAAGTTTTAACATCATCATCAAAAAGGAGGAAATTTTTGGGTCAAATTATTTTGACTAAGGGTCAAATCATTTTGACTAACGGAATTTTGATGATGAGTTTGTATAAAACTTAAATAAGGAAACTAAGTCGTCTAACTGTTTTTGTGCAGGTGCATCAAAATGTGCTAAGTTAGACTTAGTCTGAATTATGTTGATTAGACTTATTGGCTATTAGACACAACATAGTTAGACGTGTAGTTTAACAGATACGTAGTTAGACGTATAGTCTAAAAGATACGTAGTTAGACGTGCAGTCTAACAGATACGTAGTTAGACGTATAGTCTAAAAGATACGTAGTTAGACGTGCAGTCTAACAGATACGAAGTTAGACGTGCAGTCTAATAGATACGTAGTTAAACGTGCACTCTAACAGACGTAGTTTGACGTACAGTCTAACAGATACGTAGTTAGACGTGCACTCTAACAGACATAGTTAGACGTGTAGTCTAACAGACGTAGTTAGACGTGCAGTCTAATAGATGCGTAGTTAGACGTACAGTCTAATAGATACGTAGTTAGACGTGTAGTCTAACAGATGCGTAGTTAGACGTGCAGTCTAACAGATACGTAATTAGACATGCAATCTAACATATGCGTAGTTAGACGTGTCGTCTAACAGATGAAAGTTAGATGTGCAGTCTAACTCCTTCAAATTAGTCTGAAGGGACACGTAGTTAGACATGTCGTCTAACTCCATTAGACTTGGTGGTATAATGGATCCTGCTATTAGACGGGGGCGTCTAACTTCATTAGACTTGTCAGTCTAATTGGAGCACGTATAATGCCTCGCTTTAGTAATTGATTGAAGTTAGCATCCGTCTACCCACGATCAACTAGTTGTACTCTACTCCTTCTCCACTAATCCGTGCAGATCAATACGACAGTCAGATACATCCAATGAATTAATGTCACGTAAGCAAATATTCTTCCCACTACGTGTTTCTTGCAAGACAATCCTAGAATAATATTTGGCACACTATCAGATTGGTACGGCCACGATCTTTATGCACAAAGTCTACTGTACCTATGTACTATGGAGGTTTTCCAATGGGTGCTTGCCACGTGTCATTCTAGAAGATTCGACCGTTGGTACTTGTTCTCTATTTAAAGACCCTCGAGGACAACGGACGAACATAGAAGTTGATACACGAATGAACTACTGAACTTACAATCTTACGAATTGCTTTCTTGTTTACTGTGTTTGTACATCAAGAGAGAGAGAATCCAAGTATTGTCTATCTGAGTGATATTATTCAATATAATGTAAGTTAAATAAAGTTTGTTCTGTTCAACAGTGAGCTAGCTTTGCAACTGTATATGATTTAAGAAAAGTATAGTAAATCCTTTTAGTGGTTGGAAGAATGGGTGACGTATGAGAGTTTTGCTCCAAACATTCATAAAAAAACTCTATGTGTCATTTACATTCTATCATCTCCTCCTTCATCGGTTCTTAGCTTCAAACTTGAGCAAACGTTTCCGCACTTGAATCATTCAAGAGTTTGTAAAGGTTTGTGAAGAATAGAAAGTGATACAAATTCCTAACATGATTTCTATCAAACCATTTTTGCACGAAATTGTCACCAATAGTTAGACTCTTGTCTCTATTAGTGCCATTGATATTATTAGTATGTATGTATGTATGTATGTATGTATGTATGTATGTATGTATGTATGTATGTATGTATGTATGTATGTATGTATGTATGTATGTATGTATGTATGTATGTATGTATGTATGTATGTATGTATGTATGTATGTATGTATGTATGTATGTATGTATGTATGTATGTATGTATGTATGTATGTATGTATGTATGTATGTATGTATGTATGTATGTATGTATGTATGTATGTATGTATGTATGTATGTATGTATGTATGTATGTATGTATGTATGTATGTATGTATGTATGTATGTATGTATGTATGTATGTATGTATGTATGTATGTATGTATGTATGTATGTATGTATGTATGTATGTATGTATGTATGTATGTATGTATGTATGTATGTATGTATGTATGTATGTATGTATGTATGTATGTATGTATGTATGTATGTATGTATGTATGTATGTATGTATGTATGTATGTATGTATGTATGTATGTATGTATGTATGTATGTATGTATGTATGTATGTATGTATGTATGTATGTATGTATGTATGTATGTATGTATGTATGTATGTATGTATGTATGTATGTATGTATGTATGTATGTATGTATGTATGTATGTATGTATGTATGTATGTATGTATGTATGTATGTATGTATGTATGTATGTATATTTGACACTTTATTTGTGAATATTTGATTATTTGATTACATTTTAAAATGAACAAAAAGAATGATATTACAAATTACAAATTTCATTTGCTTGTTTGTGATTTATACCTATCTGAAGACAAATTTTCTACAGTTTCATCCAATATTAGTGGGGAATATTTTCTACTATTGTTAATACATAATATCATGCAAAATTATATATCATGAAAAAATAGATTTAATACAAGAAAACATAAATTCATGAAATGAATTAACAAGAGTAATTTAAAATTCTTTGGCATTAAGAGGTAAACAAAAAAAAGATTTTTGAATTAAACTATGAGCTAAAATAAAATAAAATATAGGACATTAATTTAATTTCTCATGTTTCGAGCAAATGTGGATTGAATTCGTTTGCATCATTTTGGTGCACCATCCTAAATGACAAATATTGTACCATTGATTATTTAAAATTTAAATATTTTATTCATAAATATTTTAACAACTTAATTCACTAGTTAATTTTCTCCCACATTCTGACTATTCTCTCTTTCCAATCTCCTTCTCCTAGTTTGGGTGTCTAAATTCCTTTATAAGGTCAAATCGGTGGTTCAATCGGTTCGATCGCGAACCGGTTACATGAACGTTTCAACTTTTAGTTCCATCGGTCAAAATTCGGTATGAACAGATGGTTCAACTGAAAATCCGAACCGAATTATTTTTGAAAGGTTATCTCTTCTCTTTCTCTCTCCCGATGACTATGGTCGTTTGCTACTTCGATTCTGTTGGTTCTAAACAGGGCGCACTAGTAAAAATGGGCCTTTCACTGAAAGTATAATCTGTCGGTAAAAGTCATATATCTGTTGTTAATACATTTTTGTCGACAGGTCGTCAGACTGTCAACATCTATCGGTAAAGGTTTAAGGGCCTTAGCCGACAGATTATAAAATTGTCGGTAGAACCTATACCAAGAGATTTATACATATCTTTCGGCGTATCCTTTTCCGATAGATATGATTAGATCTATCGACATTAATTATAAAATGACATTTTAACATAAATCGCATTTCTTCTAATTAGGCTGATAACAACTCGGATATATAAAAACCGAATAGGCTATTTAATCTTTTTTCAGATAAATAGCGAAAGATTTATTGAAATCTTTCGGAAATGACTTTACTGAAAGATTTATTGAAAATCTTTCGGTAAAGAATATACCGAAAGATTTCAATGAATCTTTCCGTATTACCTTTACTGACATATATATCCTTTACCGACAGATTTATGTAAAATTGTCGGAATTATGTAAATAGGCTTTTCCGACAGATTTATGTAAAACTGTCGGAATTATTTAAATAGGATTTTCTAATAGATTCCTTGATATTTTTCGATATTCTCTCTTTACATATTTTTAATGATTTTGTTTGTTTTTACATAACCTTAACTTGTTAATTATCAGGCAAACTAAAAGAAATACAATACAATCCATAAACAAAAAAAATCATTACATTTTCAAAATTCTTAATCTAATACATACAGTATACTAATCCAAAAAGTACTTACTCCAAACACGATAGACTAATTCACGTCCAAAAAGTACATAATGCATGAAAAAAACATTTACTAAAATGTACTAACTCGGGGGTGGTGGTTGATTTGGTAACTGTGATTATATAAATGCAATTTGTCGTTGAGATTCCGCCAATTTAGCTTGCATTTTGTCACTCTTATTTTCGAGTTCATTGACCCGCGCCTTGAGCTGTTGGTTCTCCTCCCTTAGTGACGACCCTCCACATTGAAAATTTCCACTCCTCAGCCGATCACCGTGAAAGCACGATGGCCGCACGCCTAACCCCATACCCATCACCGTCCTGTGTCGTTGGGGCCCGAACACTCTCTCGATCACCTCGAAGTTGGAGATATCGGGTGTGTCACTCATTATTAGCTCCATCTCCTCTACACATTTTAAAATTTCATTATATAATTAAGCTATAGTTTTATTAAATTTTCAATTAAACTTTAACTCACGACCTTCTCTTGTGACAGTTGGTCCGACGTTAGGGTCGGGTTGTCTTTGGTGACTCTCGGAGTTTGAGTCTTTCTGAACCTCTCTATAATAGTCGATGGACGTCCGAGTTCAACCTCCTGTTCAAATAAATTGTTCATTAGTAAATTAGTTACATTATTGATAATAAGTTTAATTGAAATAGAATAATGTACATACCATTTCTTCTTTCACTCGTAAAAATGGTTTACTGCCCGTATGGTGGGGAAACCTCACTTATCTTCGGTTTCTAATATTGATTGAACTTTTTTTCTACATTTAAAACAAAATTATAGTTAGAAACGTCGTCGGTACATATTTCTAGTATGAAATTTTACGTACCTTGAAACTCTCCGTGAAATAGTGGTTTCGATAGACGAACTCCAAATCTGCGAGATCATAAATGGTGGGAGACGCACAAGTACAACCACGTCATCTCTATTATGAATTTGCATGTAATCCCGACTCAAATCGGAGTGCCACCTATATCATATTTGTTTGGCGTGTGCAATCCCGTTCTGTTTGTATGTGTCTAGAGATATATATGTGCTCTCGAATGGATCCTGAAAAATAAAAACATAGATAGAATGGTTGTAGAAATATGTCAATTGCATCTCCCAGACTCTTTGGACCTGAAATTAACATAGATATGTTAGGATTTGTATCTCCCAAATCCGACCTGCTTGAAAACAATCTGTAAAAACACAAGAAAGAAGAACACACAGATTTATAGTGATTCACTCAAATTAAGCTACATCCACTTCAGCCACCACCAGATTTACTATGAAGAAGAAGAAGAAATACAGAGTTTTTGCCTCACACTTTATCTCTCTAGAATTCTGTCTACACCATGAAAACCCTTAATAATCACATATTTATAAGGTAAACATTCAGTTAATAAACCTAAATAACTTTGGTCAGTCCCAAGCCCAAAACCAAAAAAGAAAACTCAATAAACTCTAATTAACAATGTAGAGTTTATTATAAGTGTAGGCTCCATAACTCAACAATCTCCCAATTGGAGACTAACTCCATCATCTCTCGATCGGTAGTGGCTTTCCATTTGGTGTCTTAACGAAGAAGACCAACTGAAGTTGCACACAACTTCAATTTCTCAGTTGTCACAGCTTTCGTCAACATATCAGTTGGATTCTCACTCCTGGGAATCTTCTCAAGAGCTAATACTTCATCTTCTAAAGTTGACCGGATGAAATGATAACGAACCTGTATATGCTTCATCCTGCCATGATAAACAGGATTCTTTGCCAAATGAATGACACTCTGACTATCGTATCGTAACACACTTCCCTCATAGTCTTGACCCAATTCTCGCAAAAAGGGTTGTAACCACATCATTTCCTTAGCAACTTCAGTCACAGCAACATACTCTGCCTCACAACTAGAAAGAGCAACAATCTTCTGTAATTTTGAAACCCAACTGATTGCAGTACCTCCCAGAGTATAAATATACCCTGTTGTGCTCTTCCTACTATCAACATCACCACCATTGTCAACGTCAATATATCCTTCCAAACCCATATTAGACTTTCGAAAACACAAAGTGAGACACGTACTTCCTCTTAAGTATCGTAGTATCCACTTTACTACTTCCCAATGTTGTCTACCCGGATTGCTCATTAATCTGCTAACAACTCCCATTGCATGTGCTATGTCTGGTCTTGTGCAAACTATCGCATACATAATACAACCAATGGCAGAGGCATACAGAACAGTGGCCATGTAATTTTTCTCCTCCTCTGTTGAAGGCAACTGATCTTTAGATAGTCTGAAGTGACTAGCGAAGGGGGTAGTAACTGGTTTTACATCATACAAGTTGAACCTGCTAAGAACTTTCTTCACATATTCTTATTGTGAAAGTTTGAGAACTTCTTCATCCCTGAAAATTATCATCCCAAGGATTTGTTTAGCAGCACCCAAATCCTTCATTGCAAACTTTTCAGACAACTCTTTCTTGAGCTTGTTAATCTCATACAAGCTTGCTCCAGCAATCAACATGTCATCAACGTAGAGGAGCAGAATAATGTACGATTTATCAAACCTCTTAATATAGCAGCAATGATCAGCTTCACACCTTAGAAAATTGTTACTTTTTATGAAGCTATCGAACTTCTTGTACCATTGTCTTGGAGCCTGTTTCAAACCATACAGACTCTTCTGAAGCTTACACACAAGCTCATCTTTTTCTTTGATTTCAAATCCTTCTAGTTGTCGCATATAAATCTCTTCATCTAAATCACCATGAAGAAAAGAAGTTTTGACATCCATTTGTTGAAGATGAAGGTCTTCTTTCACAACCAAACTCAAAATAGTTCTGATTTTCATCAATTTAACTACTGGAGAGAAGATCTCATTGTAGTCAATACCTTCTATCTGTTGAAATCCTTTCACAACCAATCTTGCCTTGTACCTCATGGTTTTATCATGTTCTTCTTTAATCCTGAAGATCCATTTGTTGTGAAGTGTTTTCTTTCCCTTTGGTAGCTCAATGAGCTCCCAAGTCTGATTCAACATCAAAGAATCCATCTCATCTTTCATAGCAGACTCACACTTAATCGATTCATCAGATTGTATTGCTTCCTCATAACATTCAGGTTCACCTCTATATGTCAACAAGATATAGTTCAGAGATGGAGACCACCTCTCAACTGGTTTTCGATTCCTTGATGATCTTCTCAACTGTATAACTGGTGTTTGCTGATTTACCTATGGGGCCACGTTCTCAACGATTTCATCTTCAACAACACATTTTTCTTCTTCTACAACCGGTATATATTCAGCTGAAAATTCTCTCAAATCGACTGTACCAGTCTCTTCCAACTTGGAATCACCATCTAATGTCTTCCCAACACAATCTTTGTAGAGAACCTGTTCATTGAAGATAACATTTCTGCTACGAATGATCTTCCGATTTTGATTATCCCAGAAACGATAACCAAACTCGATATCACCATAACCAATAAAAAAACATTTATTAGACTTTGGATCAAGCTTGCTCCTATCACATTCATTAATATGAACATATGATAAACAACCAAACACTTTCAAATAAGAAAGGTTTACATTTTTATTGCTCCAAGCTTCTTCAGGAATTCTGAATTCAAGAGGAACAGAGGGTCCCCTGTTTATCAAATAGGCAGCATTATTAATAGCTTCTGCCCAGAAGGTTTTAGGCAGCTCTACATGCAATCTTATGCTTCTAGCACGCTCGTTCAATGTTCGATTCATTCGTTCAGCTACTTCATTCTCTTAAGGCGTTCGGGGAACAGTCTTCACCATACTGATCTCATTCACAGTACAATACTCTTTGAAATCTGAATTGATATATTCACCTCCGTTGTCGGATCACAAACACTTAACTTTCTGATTTGTTTCATTTTCAACCAAAGCCTTCCATTTCTTGAAAATAGTAAACACTTCAGAGTTGTGCTTCATAAAATATACCCATACCTTTCTTATAGAATCATCTATAAATGTCACGTAGTATTGTGATCCGCCAATAGAAGAAACGGGTACAGGTCCCCACACATCAGTGTGTACCAACTCTAGCCTTTTTTTCTTGAGCTCCTTCCCAATTTTTAAGAAACTCACTCGTTTCTGTTTTCCAAGAATGCAGGTCTCACATAACTGATGTTCAACAGACTTCAGTTCTGGAATCTGTCCATTCTTCAAAAGAATTTTCATTCATTTTTCGCTCATATGGCCCAACCTGCAATGCCACAGCTCACTGTTCTTCGACTCATCAACTACAGCAGCAACTGATTCTCTGCAAGTTGAAGTCGTGTATAACGTTCCAGTTTTGTGACTTCGAGCAACAACTATTGCTCCTTTAGTCACCTTCCACACACCATTTCCACAACTGAAATTGTGACATTTTCATCAAGTTGTGTAACAGAGATCAAATTGCGCATTAAACATGGAATGTGTCTCACCTTATTAATCTTCCAAACAGAACCATTTGCCATCTTCAATTTGATGTCCTCCATGCCAACAATATCTAGTGGCTCACCATCTGCGAGATAAACTTTCCCACAGTTTCCAGCCACATAATTCTCCATTAATTCTTTGTGGGCAGTGGTGTGGAAAGACGCTCCTGAGTCCAAAACCCATGAATCTATCGGGTTATTAATAGACAGAAGTAACGCATCAGTGACAGATTCTGTAACAACGTTGGCTGCATCATTTTTATCATCACCATTTTTCTTTGGTGCTTTGCAGTTCCTCTTTAAATGACCCTATTTACCACAATTCCAGCACTCAAATGTCCTCCCAGACTTGGACTGACTCCTCCTGCTCCTTGACATAGATCTGCTCTTACCTCGGTTGAAATTTCTATCATTACCTCTTCCCCTGTTTTCCACATTCAGAGCAGAACCTTTGAATGTTTTACCAGAATCAATTTTACGAACCTCTTCAGCAAGAATACGATCTCTAACTTCAACAAATTCCAGTTTAGCATTTCCAACTGAATTATTAATTGCTGCCCTCATAGGTTCCCAACTATTTGGTAGAGATGCTAACAAAATTAGGGCACTAACTTAATCCCCAAAATCAATCTCAACAGATAGCAATTGATTCACAATTGTATTGAATTCATTCAAATGAGTGGTGACAGAAGTACCATCAACCATTTTTAAGTAAAAGAGTCTTTTCATTAAGTGTACCTTTTGTTAGCAGATAGTTTCTCATACATATCAGAAAGAGCTTTCATCAGACCCATGGTGGTCTTCTCCTTTGCTACATTGTGAGCAACTGTCTTGGCTAGCATCAATCGGACAACTCCCAAAACCTGTCTATCAAGGAGTTTCCATTCAGCTTCATCCATCTTCTCTGGTTTCTCACTCAAAGGAACATGAAGCTTCTTTCCATAGAGATAATCTTCAATATGTATTCTCCAGAAGGCATAATCTGTCCCATCAAATCTTCCAATCACATGTAATATACTGTTCTCACTTGTCATTGTTTTCAATGCTAAGATCTAGACTAGCTGCTCTAATACCACTTGTTAGGATTTGTATCTCTCAAATCTGACCTGCTTGAAAACAATCTGTAAAAACACAAGAAAGAAGAACACACAGATTTATAGTGGTTCACTCAAATTGAGCTACATCCACTTCAGCCACTACCAGATTTACTATGAAGAAGAAGGAATATAGAGTTTTAGCCTCACACTTTATCTCTCTAAAATTCTGTCTCCACAATGTAAACTCTTAATAATCACATATTTATAGGGTAAACATTCAGGTAATAAACCTAAATAACTTTGGTCAGGCCCAAGCCCAAAACCAAAAAAAGAAAACGCAATAAACTCTAATTAACAATGTAGAGTTTATTATAAGTGTAGGCTCAATAACTCAACAAGATAGAATGAAGTTTCTAGAATCCATGCACATAGTGGGTGACACGTTATAAAGAATTAGAATAACTGGCCAAATACTATATGATTTTTTCCCATTTGCAAAAGGTTGGAACCCATCACTTGATAAACCAAGTCTTACGCTACGGGGTCCAACACGAAATTCTTATACCTCTCATCAAATATTTTTCAAGTGTATGAATCAGTCGGATGTCTCAACATATCACCTTGAACTTTTACTTCACCTTAAACTCTTACTTTCTCGTGTCATCTCATTATTGGCGTGGTCTTAGAGCACATATATTTAAATTGTCTAATTTTTAAACTGATCTACTTCAAACCTGATGGATACATTTTTGAAATAATGGTCCAATTACTTTATGAAAATAAATAATAAAACTTAAGTTTAAATTGAGTTGGGCCTTTATCTTTAATAAATATAAAATAATAAACAATAAGAAAATAATTTGAGCCTTGCTACTAAATAAATCAAAACGGTTTATTTATTATTATTATCTTTTATTTTTTATTTATTTTTAAATGTGGTCATGCCCAATTTAAATTCATTAATAAATAAAATTAGTTTATAAATAAGATAAATTCTTTTATTAATAAAAAAAATTTCAAATATTTTTTATATAATGAAATAAAATTCTTCAATGAATAAACTCGTTTAAATAAATAGAATAATTCTTTTATAATAAAATAAAATTCTCTTATAATAAATAAAATAAATTCTTTTTGATGAATAAATTCTTTTATTAAAATAAAATATAATTTTAAATAAATAAATATGATAATTCCATTTTACTAAAATAATTTAAAATACAATAAAATGAGAAACATAAATATTTTCAACTCAAATACCTCAACACTAGTCTTGCCACCCTGGTTAGATCCGTTCATTCAATTATTTCATTATAAATCGTCCAACTGTCTATTAGGATTAGTTTATGATTATTTAATTTATTATAAATCATCCTTTGAAAAGATATAATCAATGGACAAAATGATCAACACCGAATCAAAACCAAACTTTTTAAAATGCAAATTTTATAATGGAATTTTTGTTTCTCTAATTTCCATTAAAAAACATGATCATTATTTTAAAAAATTCAAATTTTTAATTTTGTGTAACTTTAATTTTTAGTTTATCATCCCGTGTTCATTTAGAGAGGATAAACAAGATTCAAAAAGATGGTAAGTCATGAAATTTATAAAAACATTTACTAGTAAAAAATAATCAATAACAACATAATTTAATAACAATATGATTTTAATATCGATAATAATATATATACAATAAACTATTTATCAATAATTAAATTTGCATCCATTTAATAATACCATTCCATGATATAGTATCTTCGTCCCATTGAATGTATATAGATGAGATTGTTCCATAAAGGGTAAACAGTGCAGCCCTCCATCAAATAAAAAAAAAATTATGTTATATAGTAAAATTCATTAATTATTTTAAAATAAAAATGTATTGCATATTTGTTATAAAAATAAATATTTTATTTGATTATAAGTTTAAATGTTATCAAAAACAAAATTTTGAATTTAAAAAAATGACTAAAATTTTATAATAGATAGTGTTTATTTAGATTTGGCAAGGCATAGATATTAAAATAAAACAAAATAAATGACTAAAAAATTATAATAATAATAATAAAATTTGACCTTTAAAATAAAATAAAAAATAATAAAAAATGTTAGTAAGTCTCTTTAAAGATAAATTATTCATCTCAATCATTTCTACTCATTTATAAACTGACGTCTTAAGCAAAGGAGCGGAGATGGAGTCAAACTCCACCTTTTAATTAAAAAGATAATAAATAAATCAAGTTTGAATTAGGTATTTTAATATAACATTTAAAAAGGTAAATATTATTAGGTTATTTTGGTTTTGTTAGTTTTAAATCAAATAAATAAAAGAGAAATAATGGTTTTGGGCTTCACTTTTCAAAAAAAAAATATACAATCTAGATTTAGGCTTGATGACTTAGCCCAGTTCATTTTAATAAATAATAAAAACTTAGCCTAATCAATTTATTTAATAACATTTTGGTTTAACAGGCCCAATTAAATCTTTTATATAATTATTATTTAAAATAAATAATTAATTAATAGTTCATTGAGAAAACAATAAATATAAGAAAAATGTTATAACAATTTATTAAAATTAGCATGTATCTCGTGCATTTGCACAAGTAATAATATAAAAAACCGTGAAAAAATATTACGGTAAAATTTTTATGGGCGGGTCAACCCACAATCCGACCCAAGTATACATTTACTCTCACATATATCCAAATTAACCACAGTTCTCGACCTGACATGACAATCCATACACTTTAAGAATTAAGTATCATTATATATATAGATTAGTTATATTTCACAAGGGCATGAATATTAAAATAAAATCAAAAATAAAATGACTAAAAAGTTTATAATAAAATTTTTTTTAACCTTTAGTAAGTCATTATTACTAGTTAGGATAGATTATTACATCTCAATTATTTCTATTCATTTATAAGTTTATTTTTTGAGAAAGGAGGAGAGAGTCGACTCTACCTTTTAATTAAAAATATAAAACATAAGTCAAATTTGAATTAGACATTTTAATAAACCATTTAAAAAGGGGATATTATTTTGGTTTCAATTGATTTTAAATCAAATAAATAAAACAAAAATAATTATTCTGAGCTATACTTTTCAAAAATAAAATAATCTGGATTTGGGCTTGATGACTTAGACCAGATCATTCAATTTTTAATAAATAAATAAAAAAATTAGCCTAATCCATTTATTTAATAAATAACATTTTAGTTTAACAGTCCTAATAAAATATTTTATATAATATTTGTTTAAAATACATAATTAATAAAAAAAATTATTTATTTTTTTGACGGAAAAATAGTTCATTCCGAAAACAATAAAGATAAGCAAATGAGTTATAATTATTTTTTAAAATTAGTTAGATTTGGCAAGTGTATGGATATTAAATAAAACAAAATAAATGATTAAAAGTTTATAATAAAAACAATTACAATTAAAATAAAATAAAACAATGATAATAAGTAGTTTTTTACTTAATCATGATAGATTGTTCCATTTCAATAATTTCTACTCATTTATAAATTGACTTTTTAAGCTAGGGAGGGGAGGATTGACTCAACTCCACCTTTTAATTAAAAATATAAAACATAAGTCTAGTTTGAGTTAGGCATTTTAATACACCATTTAAAAAGAAATATTTTATTAGGTTATTTTGGTTTTGAGTTGATTTTAAATAAAATAAATAAAAGAAAATTAATTGTTTTGGGCTTCACTTTTGAAAAAAAAAATACAATTTGGGGTTGATGACTTATCCCAGTTTATTCTATTTTTAATAAATAATAAAAACTTAGCCTAATCCATTTATTTAATAAATAACATTTTAGTTTAACAGGCTTAATAAAATCTTTTTCAATTACTTTTTCTTTTGGACGAAAAAATAATTCAGTCGAAAACAATAAAGGTTATAGCAATTTTTTAAAATTAGTTAGATTTGGTAAGGTTATGGATATTAAAATAAAACGAAATAAATAACTAAAAATTTATAATAAAAAGAAAATTTGACCATTAAAATAAAATAAAACAATGATAATAAGTCAGTTTTTTACTTGTCATAGATTGTTTCATCTCAATCATTTCTACTCATTTATATAAGTTGACTTCTTAAGTAAGAAAGGAGAGATTGAGTGGACTCCACCTTTTAATTAAAAATATAAAACATAAATTGATTTTGAATTAGGCATTTTAGTCAGATCAGATCTTCTGCTACCGAATTGGGTGTTCCCCTGTTGCGGACCAATCAAAACTCAGCATTATTATTATATTAATAAATTAAAATTGGGTTGAAAGGAAGAAAGAGAACCCGAAACCCGTATTTTTTCCGGGTTCAGCAGAAACAAAAATGAGTGAAGCTTCCTTCGCTTCACTCTGTTTTACATGACCATTGAAGAGACAGTCTACACTGTTTTACATAAGGTTGTCCATGTAAAACTGATTGATATACATCCACTCAGGTGAATATAAAATACATTCATGTAAAAGCAGTTTATATGATAGAAGTGAAGCAAACTTCACTTGATATTAAATTTGTAAGATATTTAAATGAATTTACTTTAATTATTTTATATGATTATATATTAAATATATATATATATATATAAACATGTTCAAATTTTTTTGTAATATATTTAAATAAATTTGTAAAACAAAATATTTTAAAATTTATTTGTAAAATATTTTTAAAAAAAATATTTAAATTATTTTATATTTTATATAACATATATTAAATATATGTAAATGTTCATGTAAAACCACTAACACATTTATGTAAAAACATTTATACGTTAATGTAAAATCATTTATGTCTTAATTTAAGTCTGCAAAAAATATAAAAAAAAACAAGCGCTACCAGGTGAAGCTAGCTTCACCTGAGTATTTACAGCGCTCAAATGAGTGAAACAAGCACTACCAGGTGAAGCTTGCTTCACTCAATATTTACAGCGCTGATAGAAGTGAAGCAAACTTCACTTGATATTACATTTGTAAGATATTTAAATTAGTTTATTTTAATTATTTTATATGATTATATATTAAATATATATAACAATATATTCAAAAAAATGTGTAATATATTTAAATAAATTTGTAAAACAAAATATTTTAAAATTTATTTGTAAGATATTTAAAAAAATTATTTAAATTATTTTATATTTTATATAATTATATATTAAATATATATAAATGTTCATGTAAAATCATTAACACAATTATGTAAAAACATTTATATGTTCATGTAAAAGCATTTATACCTAATGTAAGTCTGCAAAAAATAATATAAAAAAACAAGCACTACCAGGTGAAGCTTGCTTCACCTGGGGATTTACAATGCTCAAATGAGAGAAACAAGCACTACCAGGTGAAGATTGTTTCACTCAATATTTACAACGCTGATAGAAGTGAAACAAACTTCACTTGATATTAAATTTGTAATATATTTAAATGAATTTACTTTAATTATTTTATATGATTATATATTAAGTATATATATATAAAACAACATGTTCAAAATTTTTTGGTAATATATTTAAATAAATTTGTAAAACAAAATATTTTAAAATTTATTTGTAAGATATTTTTAAAAAAATATTTAAATTATTTTATATTTTATATAATTATATATTAAATATATGTAAATGTTCATGTAAAACCACTAACACATTTATGTAAAAACATTTATACGTTAATGTAAAAGCATTTATGCCTTCATGTAAATCTGCAAAAGAATAAAAAAACAAGCGCTACCAGGTGAAGCTAGCTTCACCTGGGTATTTACAGCGCTCAAATGAGTGAAACAAGCACTACTAGGTGAAGATTGCTTCACTCAATATTTAAAGCGTTGATAGAAGTGAAGCAAACTTCACTTGATATTAAATTTGTAAGATATTTAAATGAATTTACTTTAATTATTTTATATGATTATATATTAAATATATATATATATATATAAAACTACATGTTCAAATTTTTTTGTAATATATTTAAATAAATTTGTAAAATAAAATATTTTAAAATTTGTTTGTAAGATATTTTTAAAAAAAATATTTAAATTATTTTATATTTTATATAATTATATATTAAATATATGTAAATGTTAATGTAAAACCATTAACACATTTATGTAAAAACATTTATACGTTAATGTAAAAACATTTATGCTTTAATGTAAGTCTGCAAAAAATATAAAAAAAAAAACAAGCACTATTAGGTGAAGCTTGCTTCACCTGGGTATTTACAGTGCTCAAATGAGTGAAACAAGCACTACTAGGTGAAGCTTGCTTCACTCAATATTTACAGCGTTGATAGAAGTGAAACAAACTTCACTTGATATTAACATTTGTAAGATATTTAAATTAATTTATTTTAATTATTTTATATGATTATATATTAAATATATATATATATAGTGCTTTTTTTTTTTTTTTTTTTTTTGCAGATTTACATGAAGTCATAAATGCTTTTACATGAACGTATAAATGTTTTTACATAAATGTGTTAGTGGTTTACATGAACATTTACATATATTTAATATATAATTATATAAAATATAAAATATTTTAAATATTTTTTTTTAAATATATTACAAATAAATTTTAAAATATTTTTTTTTTACAAATTTATTTAAATATTTTACAAAAAAATTTGAACATGTTATTTTATATATATATATTTAATATATAATCATATAAAATAATTAAAATAAACTAATTTAAATATCTTACAAATGTAAATATCAAGTGAAGTTTGCTTCACTTCTATCAGCGCTGTAAATATTGAGTGAAGCAAGCTTCACCTAGTAGTGTTTGTTTCACTCATTTGAGCGCTGTAAATACCCAGGTGAAGCTAGCTTCACCTGGTAGCGCTTGTTTTTTTTTTTATATTTTTTGCAGACTTAAATGAAGGCATAAATGTTTTTACACTAACGTATAAATGTTTTTACATAAATGTGTTAGTGGTTTTACATGAACATTTACATATATTTAATATATAATTATATAAAATATAAAATAATTTAAATATTATTTTAAAAATATCTTACAAATAAATTTTAAAATATTTTTTTTACAAATTTATTTAAATATATTACAAAAAAATTTGAACATGTTTATATATATATATATATATATATATATATATATATATATATATATATATATATATATATATATATATATATATTTAATATATAATCATATAAAATAATTAAAGTAAATTCATTTAAATATCTTACAAATTTAATATCAAGTAAAGTTTGCTTCACTTCTATCATATAAACTGTTTTTACATGAATGTATTTTATATTCACCTGAGTGAATATATATCAATCAGTTTTACATGGACAACCTTATATAAAACAGTGTAGACTGTCTCTTCAATGGTCATGTAAAATAGAGTGAAGCGAAGGAAGCTTCACTCATTTCTGTTTTTGCTGAACCCGGAATAAAATACGGGTTCCGGGTTCTCTTTCTTCCTTTCAACCCAATTTTAATTTATTAATATAATAATAATGCTGAGTTTTGATTGGTCCGCAACAGGGGAACACTAATTCGGTAGCAGAAGATCTAATCTGCATTTTAGTATACCATTTAAAAAGGGAAATATTATTAGGTTATTTTGGTTTTGAGTTGGTTTCAAATAAAATAAATAAAAGAAAAATAATTGTTTTGGGCTTCACTTTTCTAAAAAATACAATCTGGATTTGGGCTTGCTGACTTAACCCAGTTCATTCAATTTTAATAAATAATAAAAACTTAGCCTAATCCATTTATTTAATAAATAACATTTTAGTTTAACAGGTCCCAATAAAATATTTTATATAATTTTTTGTTTAAAATAAATAATTAATAAATTCATTAATTTTTTTACTTTTTTTTTTATGAAAAAAATAGTTCAATCGGAACAATCATAAAGATAAGTCACTACAACAAAAAAGACTTTCGGTGACGTTGAAAAAGACTTCTGCCAACCTTTAAAAGCGTCGCCAAAAATGTCACCGACACTTATTCTTGCGTCGCCAGAAACATGGTGGGCACAAGTTTTAACAACGCTTATTTAAGCGTCGGTAACACTAAATTAAGCGTCGCTAAAAGTCTATTTATTTAATAATCTTTATTTTATATTTTAATTTTTTTTAAAATAATTTAATTGAATAATTATTAAAAATGAACATTTAGAAGATCTGATTATTCTCATTTAAATAATAACAAAATTAATCTAAATCATCTCAATAATATTATATCATAAAATCATATTATAATTAAATAATAAAAAACATTAATTAACATATTACAATTTTATAATAATGTTCTAATAGTTTAAAACACAATTAAACTAAAAAATACTAAAGCTATATAAAAAGATATAAACAAAGACAACTCCATAAACCAAAAGACAATTTTGTGCATCCCACTTATCGGAACTGATATTTGACCAACACACATTTAGTTAGATTTGCATTGCAACTGAATTAATTATGTTGTCTATTGCCTGCAATAAGATCCAAAGAAAAAACATTTCATTGCCCTTGACAACATAAACAAATGGTATCAGAAGACAACGAACTAAATTCCCTTTCACTAAATGAGAAAAAAAAGATGTCAAACACGTCAATCCTTTTCG
The DNA here is from genome assembly GCF_907164915.1 of Impatiens glandulifera. Taxonomy (NCBI): domain Eukaryota; kingdom Viridiplantae; phylum Streptophyta; class Magnoliopsida; order Ericales; family Balsaminaceae; genus Impatiens; species Impatiens glandulifera. The sequence goes on along the minus strand of NC_061862.1, from coordinate 33,774,039 downwards.
TAAATACTTTCAACAAAAGGTGTTGGAGAATTTCTCACACCAATGCAGTCTAAGAGAGACTTTAATACTAAATTGTACAAAAAGTCAATTCTGTATCCAACAATTGAGTCAAGTAAATCTCTATAACTTACTCAATCTTCACACAATATAAAGCAAGAGATCTCAACTCAACATATGATATAGACTTTTGGAAGTATCAAAATGAATAGTTGGTAAGGATAGAGATTTACTTAACTAAAGCTTATATGTGATGTTAACATGCATGGCGAAATTAAATGTCATGAACTCTATAATAGGCCAGAGACTGTAGTAAGCACCTCCAACACCAATCCCAGTATAGCCAGCCTTTCATGTTCCAATAGAAGTTGTATGTTATTAGATTTTTCTATTGATATTGGAAGCAAAAGAAATAAAACTCAGTAGTTCCACTTATAAGTATCAACATCTACAATTGATATCAACAACTCTCTTTGGACCATACATTTGTATCTAATGAAATTAAGTTAGCAATCTATTTTATAAAAACATTTACATAACATGTGGACCTGGTGAGTGACGAATCCAATTTGCACCAAAAACTGCTCTTCAAGTGGCTCAAGATTTGAAAATATATAACTAAATAACAAGACAAAAGGAAAAACATGTGGATTGAAACTTTTGAATGATTGAGTTTCAAAGGTTAACTTATGAATAATTTCCTCAAGGACAGAAGAAAATTAGGTGGATTGAAATTTGATTGCGAACAAGATTAACATTTCAATGATCACCCAAAATCAAACATTTTGACTTTGATTAGGTTGGATTGAAACTTGTGTGTACACAGATGAAATATTTTATGTATATTTTGCTTTTGAAAATGAGAGCATCTCATTCAATTATTGTAAATGAAAAAAAGAAAGAAAGAAAGAAAATAAAGTAAAAGCAAGTAATTTTGACTTATCATAGTGTGAATTAATTTTCGCTAGCAAAGGACCCTCCCTTGTTCGATTCTCAACAGATGTTTGATTTTCATATTAAGTTTTAGGCAAACAAATATTATCAAAAACTGTAATAGAAGAAAAACAAGTTAATCTGATGTGAATGAATGTTGAGCATTCTTACATTAGAACCAATAGCAATGATCAAAGATTGATATTTAAAGGTTTCCACTTTCCACTGTAGCACTTGTGAGAGTCTTAGAAGTTAAAGATTTGCCTTAACTATCTTTGTGTTGAATCTATTCAATTCCTGCAACAACAAAAACAAGCATGATCAAAACATTTGTCTATTAGACTCTCACCTGAGAGATGTGATCTTAATATTCAAGAATTAACAAGAATTGATCTTACCTTTCTCCATATACCACTCTACTAGCAATCTTTCACCTCCACTTCCAACACAAACGTGAAATCCTGGTAGTCTTGGAGGTGTTGTGTAACCAATTTAATAATGAATACAAAAACATTATTTCATTGAAATTAACAAGAAAATAATTATAAGAATTACAAAATTAACAGATAAGCATAGAAAGCCAGTTACAAACTTATATGAACAACAACATTTTTAATCATTGATTATCCCATTGCAGATCTATACTCATTTTAAGCATCCTAAGTGACTGGAATCAGTATCAAATGGACAATAAATATAAATGCATTAGATTATCAGCTGTAATGATTTAGAAGATTTGAAAACTTAAATTCAGGAAGAAGGTATCCTTGCTAAGAGTTGGACGCTCATAAGGAGCAACCTGAGGCAGAAAAGGTTCATCATCACAAGTACCAATAGTGATGACCAAAATGAACAAAATCAAATTAGCAATACTCCAATAAAAAATTAACAATGTACATAAAAAGACAACAGATGCAGGGAAAGTCATACATACTACTTCTATAGAAATAATTGCAAGCTCGACTGGCTTAACGCCCTACTTGTAGAACTCTCTAACAACATAAACCTACAATAATAATACAATATTGCATCAATTTATTTTGATGGGGTTACCAAAAATTAAGGTGAAAGGAAAGAAGTTTTCAGTCATATAAAACCAAAAATTCAGAAAAAAATCAAGATGATTATTTAACAAAGCTATGATAGCACCTGAGCATAACTTGTAATAGTATTTTTTTTGTCATAACTTGTAATTGTATAATAAAACTTGAATAACGCAGAACCAAACAAACAAATTCAAAAATTCTACATAGTTTGCCTCTACTAAAGAATTAATCAATACTCTATTGAACAAGATTTTCAAAATTTCAGGTGCAATTAGGAGAAAAATCAGACATTTGAGAAATCGAAGATGAGAACCTTGAGATGATCATGTTAAGATTGCAGAGTTGTGGGATCTTATCTCCTTGATATTGGCATTGATATTTGGCCTAATAAAATCTTTAATATAATTTTGGTTTAAAATAAATAAAATCTTTTATTTTTATTACTTTTTCTTTTTTTACGAAAAATTGTTCAGTCCAAAAATAATAAAGATAAAAAAATGGATTATAACTATTTTTTAAATGGTCCATTAAAAATATTGGAGAGTTAAAACACAAAAACATAATCATTGCATAAAAATAAAGAAATACAAATAAATTGAAAATCTTAAAGAAAAAAAAACACTAGCACAAAGATCTTCCAAGAGAGATCATCCTTCAAGTTCACAATCTTACTTAATCTCACGTAAGAGAATGACATTGTCAATGGACCTAATCCGTCGTCTATAGTTGTCGAAAATTTTTCAATTCGGAATAAATGTTCACCGTTTTAGACTAGCTAATTTGACTGTCTCCACCCAGATCTCATAACAACTATCAATAAATTTAGGAATAACCCAATGAATCCCAATTAAAGTCCAAAGAGACTCTAAATCCCAACCACATATTAACGGGAAATTTGATCAAATGACCCTCAAAAGAGGGGTAATCTCAAAATTAACCCCCATAAAAGACATTTGCAAAAATAACTTTTTTTAAAATTTGGACCATTTTACCCTTCTTAAATTTTACCTTTTTTTTCACCCACGCAAAATGCTTTTTGCGCTCTTTAAACTTTTTTTTTCTCGCCCCATGCCCTTTGATATTTTTTTTGCGCACCACGCAAAATACTTTTTGCGCCCACGCCCTTTAAATTTTTATTTATTTATTTATTTATCTTTATTGCGTCCCACGCCCTTTAATTTTTTTTTGTTTGATAGAACTAGGGTTAGTCTTCTTGATTTTGAGGTTCTCGATAGTTTGTTTCATCTTTAAAACTTCTACTCGTTGCACTTATATTTTTAAATATTTTATTTCAAACTCTGGGTAATCATTCCAGATTGACATATACATGCATTTACAAATGTAATCCACACTTAGATAAAACTCTAACACGGAAGCTTTGAAATGAAGATTAACAAAAGAAATTGACAACGTTTTGGGATCATTAATATTCTTTTCTTTCTCCCAATCTATCTATTATGTTTTGCAATCCATTCCATCTTCGAGCATTAGTTAGCAGCAACAGCTGGAAACAGAGATTTTTCACATGGCCAGCCAGCCATATGAGAGTTGTTAAGACTCAAATTCATGCATCTTCACTCAAATTAATCATCTCAGCAGCAGCAGAATGGTAATGTGACTAGTACTCCTTCACAAGCTGACACTTTCCAAGAACCTGTTCAAATTAGACATAAAAGATCAAATCTTTGTTTTCTTTTGAAGTTTGAAGTCTTAATATAACTAAAAGAAAGATAAGGGGATAATGCTTGCCTCCCAAATCTCATCATCGGTGTGTTGAGACAAGGGGGCGAGTTTGTATCTCACAGTTCCATTAAAAAGAGTTGGATCTTTCGGTATAATGCCAAATCTCGACCTCAGATCATGAAGTCCAAGAGTTGTTATATCGATCCCATCTACTACAATCTTTCCCCCCAGAGGGCTCAACCAAGCGAAATAAGGCACTTATGAGCGTTGTCTTCCCACTTCCAGTTCTACCAACAATACCAATCTTATGCCCACCTTGAAATGTGCAACTTATTCCACGAAGGACTAATGGTGTATCATCCCTGTATCTGATCTGTTTTTTTTTTCAAATTCATAATTCATAATCAACCATTACTAATTCAAGAACAAACGTGAAATTTACTCCATATGATAGTCTTTTTACCTGCAAACCTTGAATCTCAAATTTACCCATAGACGGCCAATTGAGTGGAGGTCTGGTCTCTTCTATTACTTCTGGAGCTTCACTTGGTATATGCATGTATTGGTTCAGCCTTTCAACAGAGATGATGTAATTTGCCAATTTGCATTGGTTCTGAATTGAGAAAACAAGAGACATGTTTAACGACAGGCCATACGATAGAGCCAAAAATATTAAATCATAACCCAAGTTACAATTTAAAAGCAAGTGTATAATCTATTGATTCTTCAATGACCACAATTAAAAGCCTCGTATTATAATATTAGTTTAAAATTTCAAAATTGAGTGAATCCACAAACAAGAATTGAAGCACAAAATAAAGTATAACAACCAATATTTGAAATTCTTTCTAACGTACTTCCGCCTGGGGTGGTTACATCGTCATTTAACTCCAGAAATACATCACTTGGTGCTCCTCCTCCTCCTTGACCTGGAGGCATCACAATTACTTGCCACACAATTACTTGCCACAGTTTCTGCACTTAAAATAAGAAAACTCAGTGTTCCAAAATCAGTAAATAATAATATTTGTTAGGATTTATCTCTCAAATCCGACCTGTTTGAAAACAATATATAAAAACACAAGAAATAAGAACACAAGAACACACAGATTTATAGTGATTCACTCAAATTGAGCTACATCCATTTCAACCACCACCAGATTTCACTATAAAAAAGAAGAAGGAATACAGAGTTTTTGTCTCACACTTTATCTCTCTAAAATTCTATCTCTCACCTGTAAACCCTTAATAATCACATATTTATAGGGTAAACATTCAGGTAATAAACCTAAATAACTCTTGGTCAGGCCCAAACCCAAAACTAAATATAAACCCAATAAACTTTAATTAACACTTGTAAAGTTTATTATAAGTGTAGGCTCCATAACTCAACTATCTCCCACTTGGAGACTAACTTCATCATCTCTCGATCGGTGACATTTTCCATCTAGTGTCTTAACGAAAAAGACCAACTGAAGTTGCACACAAATTCAGTTTGTCATTTGTCACAACTTTTGTCAACATATCAGCTGGATTCTCACTCCCATAAATCTTCTCAAGAGCTAATACCCCATCTTCTAAAGCTGACCGGATGAAATGATATTGAACTTGTATATGCTTCGTCCTGCCATGATAAACAAGATTCTTCGTCAAATGAATGACACTCTAACTATCGCATCGCAACACACTTCCCTCATAGTCTTGACTCAATTCTCGCAAAAAGGGTTGTTACCACATCATCTCCTTAGCAGCCTCTGTTACAGCAACATACTCTGCCTCACAACTAAAAAGAGCAACAATCTTCTTCAATTTTGAAACCCAACTGATTACAGTACCTCCCAGAGTATAAATGTACCATGTTGTGCTCTTCCTACTATCAACATCACCACCATTGTCAGCATCAACAAATCCTTTCAAACTAATATTAGACTTTCGAAAACCCAAAGCGAGACTCGTACTTCCTCTTAAGTATCATAGTATCCACTTTACTACTTTCTAATGTTGTTTACATGTGTTGCTCATAAACATATTAACAACTCCCACTGCATGTGCTATGTCTGATCTTGTGCAAACCATCGCATACATAATACAACCAATGACAAAGGCATACGGAACAGTGACCATGTAATTTTTCTCCTCCTCAGTTGAAGGCGACTGATCTTTAGATAGTCTGAAGTGACTAGCTAAGGGAGTAGTAACTGGTTTTGCATCATACAAGTTGAACCTGCTAAGAACTTTCTTCACATATTCTTCTTGTGAAAGCTTGAGAACTTCTTCATCCCTGAAAATTCTCATCCCAATGATTTGTTTAGCAGCACCCAAATCCTTCATTACAAACTTTTCAAACAACTCTTTCTTGAGCTTATTAATCTCATACATACTTGCTCCAGCAATCAACATGTCATCAACATAGATGAGCAGAATAATGTACGATTTATCAAACCACTTAATATAGCAACAATGATCAGCTTCACACCTTAGAAAATTGTTACTTTTCATGATGCTATCGAACTTCTTGTATCATTGCCTTGGATCCTGTTTCAAGCCATACAGACTCTTCTGAAGCTTACACACAAGCTCATCTTTTCCTTTGATTTTAAATCCTTCTGGTTGTCGCATATAAATCTCTTCATCTAAATTACCATGAAGAAAAGCAGTTTTGACATCCATTTGTTGAAAATGAAGGTCTTCTTACACAACCAAACTCAAAATAGTTCTGATTGTCATCAATTTAACTATTGGAGAGAAGATCTCATCATAGTCAATACCTTCTTTCTATTGAAAATCCTTGTACAACTAACATTGCCTTGTACCTCATGATTTTATCATGTTCTTCTTTAATCTTGAAGATCTATTTGTTGTGAAGTGCTTTTTTTCTCTTTGGTAGCTCATTGAGCTCCCAAGTCTGATTCAACGTCAAAGAGTCCATCTCATCTTTCATTGCAGACTCCCACTTAACTGATTCATCAGATTGTATTGCTTCCTCAAAGCATTCAGGTTCACCTCTATCTGTCAACAAGATATAGATCAGAGATGGAGACCACCTCTCAATTGGTTTTCGATTCCTTGACGATCTTCTCAATTGTATAACTGGTGTTTGTTGATTTACTTCTGGGGCCACATTCTCAATAATTTCATCTTCAACAACACATTGTTTTTCTTCGACAGTCGGTATATATTCAGCTGAAAGATCTCTCAAATTGATTGTACTAGTCTCTTCCAATTTGGAATCACCATCTGATGTCTTCCCAACACAATCTTTGTAGAGAACCTATTCATTGAAGATAACATTTCTGCTACGAATGATCTTCTAATTTTAATTTTCCCAAAAAATATAACCAAACTCGATATCACCATAACCAATGACCATAAAATTATTTTTATTAGTTTGATTTTTATTTTACTTTTATTCATTTACATACAAAAAAAAATATGGCAACAGATTAAGTATATATGTAGTCCGCAAACACACTTAACCATTTAGCTAGACGCAGAATTTACCGCCTGATAGACTCAAACCCAAGACCTTAGAGTTATATCCATTTTTTTCACTCACATACAAGAAATAGAGTGGTGAATGTTTTTTTTAATTGTTAGGTTGGAAAATACATTGTAATTAACTTCGGGAAGATTTATGAATCATATAATCAACTTAAATTAAAATAGTCAAAATTTCAAAAAAAAAAATATATATTTACTCATTAATAGCTGTAAACATTACATTTTGATATAAGGCACTAGCACTAGAGTTTAGGACGAGCATATCCTTCAACACGGTAGAAACGAGAAATTTGACGAAATAACCCTAATAATAGGCTTATTTCCAAAAACAACAGGGGCAAACTAATTTTTTCAAAATTAACCTTTTGCCCCTAACAAAAGACCAATATACCCTTTAATAAATTTTCTTTTCTTTCTCTTCTTCTCTATCCATTTCATTTATTTTCTTACACTCTTTTTATATACTATCTTCTTCTCTTCCATCGTTTCCTCTTCTTTCTTTCTTCTTCTCCCACAACCAACAAGTCGATCGACGAAGCAACTCCCCGATCAACGCAGACAACAACTCGCCGATCAACGCAGGCAGCAACTCCCATCATTTCAGGTGAGTTTTTCCGTCGTTTATCTTTAACATGCATGCTAAGTAGAAATGATTTTAGGATTTATGTTTAGGTTGTAGGGAAAGATTGTTTTGTGAATGATTTGAAACCATCTACGCAAATGCATTTTCGCAGGCGAAATTGCATTTTTCGTAGGCGACAAATGCAATTTTTGCAGGCGCAAATGTATTTTTCGTCTGCAAAAAATATAAATTTCGCCTTCAAAAATTGCATTTGTCGCCTGCGAAAATTGCATTTGTCGCCTGCGAAAATTGCATTTGTCGTCTGCGAAAAATGCAATTTCTCCTATGAAAAAGGCATTTGAACCCTCCACCTATTGAGGCGTTTGATAACAGCAGCACAAGTATGTTGGAGGGTGCGAGTTATGGGGAGGAAGATGTGGCGACAAGTGCTGTTTTCTCGCAACTAGTAAATCCTCGTGGATGATAAAGGTTTTTGCTCGTGAGAATTATGTGCATTTATACCTAAAATTTGTTCTTTCTTATCCTTTGGTGATAATAATATCTTAGTTGATTACTGAAAATCATATATATATATATATATGTATATATATATTGGATCTTCTGTCTCTTCTACATTGCTTAGAGAAATCTTGTCAGTTGGACTAGCTCCATAAAGGTTCACAATTCATCTAATACGCCATAGGTTCAGTCATTCTACAATTTTTGAATTATGTGTTGACTCACTTCTCCTTTAGAATCAGATAAATCTGGATTTTAATCTATGATGGAAACTAACTTGACGATAGCTGAGTCTTTGTGATAGTAAATTACTTAGTAAAACAGGACAGACACTTTTTGTTCCTACACTGGGATATTGTAAAAGGTATTAAGCAAATTCGCCAAAGATGTTTAAAAGGAAAATATGATTGAAACAATATGACATGAGTAAAACACAGTAGAAGAATCTGGATGCATCTTTTTTCTTTTGGATTTATGATTGATATTTGTTTTGTCTTCTAATGAAGAGTACTTTAGGGTTCCATAAAGCGAGATGAAGCTACTTGTCTTTCTTCTTCTCCTTGATTGACGATGAAGATGATACAACACCAATCCTGTAGGGGTCGACATTGTAAGCGTACTGCTGAATAATGGGGAAAAAACTATCTCCAGACACACCAACATATTCTGATACACCTCTTCAATTTGCTCCACCTCAATCCAAATATGATGGAATTTTATTACCCACACGGAAGCTAGAATCTCAAGCACAATCCCCTGTTATGTTTGTACACAATAGAATCACAACAAATTGTTATGTCCACTACTTTAGAAGTTTTAGTGATTGATGATTCAACCGAACTGTATGGGGCTGCAATCAGTATTAAAAGAACCACATCTTTGAAACAGAGGAAACAAAATCCTCAAAAACTACACCCAAAAAAACAAGTTTTACCCACCTGAAAGAGAGTCATTGGAAACGAGTGGTGAATTTCTCTTCCTTTTACCCCATCTGGAACTATGTTCTTGCTCAAGGATATGTTCCAAGTAGCTATACATCAACGCCATAAACTTAGCAATCACCTGCATTAATAACAACAACAGAATAATATCCCATTGGAATTACAAAATCCTTAAAAATGTTTGGTACAATACTTACCAAAGCTTCATAGCATTCCTTGATTTATTCAAGAAAAGTAAAATAAGAACTGCTCCATGCAAAATGTAACAAACCAGTGTAGGATACAATAACATACAAAGGAGCCATGAGAATAATAACCAATATAGCATTATGTTCCTTTGATTCCCTCCAGCATAATATATGTGTCAAGACTAATTTAGCAGAAACTAACAGTGTAATCACCAAGCAATAAGTTGTTTCAATATAAGTCATTTGTGCTGGATGCATCTTTTCTTAATAACTAAGAACCTGCATTACAGATTTGAAACTTCAACCCTTAATAACTAGATTTCTTGTATTATTCACGCGGTAAATTTTAGAAAATTTCATAAGATTCTAAATCTATAAGTTAGAAAGAAAGGTGTATGATCAAAGTAACTATGATTCCGAGTAGAATCGCACAAGCAGCGAAGGTTGTGAACTCCGAAAGGTGAAAAATGCATTTTTCGCAGGCGACAGATGCATTTTTCGCCTGCGACAAATGCATTATTTGTCTACGACAGATGCATATTCGCCTGTGACGCTTGCAACAGATGCATATTAAACCTTAAACCATTCATCCACCCCCCAAAATGCTAAAATCCTAAACCATTCTTTCATTTCAGCATTCATGCAAGGAAAACGACAGAAAAATGGGCTTAAATCACCTAAAATGATGAAGGCATTCTGGCGTTACCTCGGTGAGTTGATCGATCAACTTCCTTCGTTTCGTTGCTTCGATTGGATCGTCGAGGGAGAAACTGAAATGAGAGAAAGGGAAACCAATGGTCGGTCGAGGAGAAACGAAAAGAAATGAGGAGAGAGAGGAAAAGAAACAGAAATAACCCAAATTTTTAATTAAGGGTAAAATTGTCTTTTACTCATGGCAAAAGGTTAATTTTGCAAAATTTATCATGCCTATGCTAAATTTGGAAATGAGCCTATTATCAGGGTTATTTCGTCAAATTTCCCATAGAAACCCACCTAGAAAATAATCGAAACCCAATAATATTTCACGTTATTGATGTGCATTTTTTAAAATTAAACTAATTTGTAGCTCGATATGTTTTACAAATTATTATTATATAAATAAAAAAAGGATTTCATGGGACCAGCATACACCCACCACACATAATTTTAAGTCGGCTAGAACCGTTACTGTTGTGTAACGGCTTTCGAAAGTCGTTACTGATGCCTGCAAAGTTTCAGTAACGTACGTTTTTGTAATGAATGGTAACAGTTTTATTTGTCGTTACAGATATGTTTTAGTAACGGCCTTTGATGCTTTCAGTAACGGTTTTCGCCCTTACTGATACCTCTTTTTCTACTAATGTTAATATAACCATCAAACGAACCTACCCATAAAAAAGATGACTCTTCCGTTCTTCCTCTTCTTCATGTTTCCAGGTTGACGCTAGATCTCCATTCTTCTTCTTCCTTCAAGTTTCCAGGGTGACTCCTCCTCCATTTAATTCTAAGTTAATAAATTTTCAGGCATTCTTCTTCATAGTTTGTTTTCAGATGATGACTCATGGATCCATTCTTCTTAGTTTCTAGCAGGTGGTGACTCCAAATCTCCATTAATCTTCTTAGTTAATTTTCCAAGTGGTGACTGATTCAAATGATCTCCTCCATTTTTCTTAATTAGTTTCCATGTGTGGCTAGGCTTCTAAATTCCAGATTATTAATTAAAAGAAATAAAGGGTACAGAATTACCGCCGGTCTCACTCCCCTAACTAGATCTAGAGCTGGGCATTGTGCATACACGTTCGAATTCGATTCGGGTAAGTCGTGTTAGACTCTTAATCGTGTCGTGTTGTGTCGTGTCTCAATCTTATCCGTGTCGTATCGTGTCTTGACCCACTCAAAATATTATGATTCACGGATTCTTTCGTGTCGTGTTATTCGTGTCTACGAGTTTATTCGTGTTTCGTGTTATTCCGACAATATTTTATCATCGTGTCAACCCAATGTGTCTTGACACACTCATTAAATTAATTAATTATTTATATATATTAAATTATATTGTTAGTAAAAATGATAAAATATGATTATTAATTTATTTTAATTTATAAAATTTAAATTAATTTAATAAGTTAAATGTATTAAATTGATTTAAAAAGTTATTTAACATGTAAAATGTGTAAATATAAATTTTAACATATAGTTTCATAATTAATAATTTAAATGTTAATTATTTAAAATATGTTTTAAAATATAAAAAAAATTATTTGAACAAAATTAGTTAAATTTGTTGTTATAAAGTTATTAATTTATTTAAAATATATATTAAGTTAGTTAAATATGATAAATGTGAAATTTTATAATTTTTAAATATTATATAAGAATTTATACCTAATTATTTAATTAGGTATATGATATTTATTATTATAAATAATTAAAAGTACTGGAGATTTTTTATGATAAAATAAAATTTATTTTTTAAAATGTTTTATTAACTTTTAAAATTTAGAGTAATTTAAGATTTTTTTAAAAAATATTTAGTGATATACAAATATTAATCAATTATTATTGCAATTATTAGATATTTTTTAGGAAAAAATTTATTATAATTATATATTATTAATTTATTATTTAATATAATTAAAAGTAGTTTGAAATATTTTAGGTTAAAAAAATTTCTATAACTATTCGCTATTTCATTTTTTTTTAATTAATATTAATTTTATAAATTATATTTTTTTTAATTAATAATATTATTTTAATATTATTTTAATCTTTTTATTTTATAATTGTTTTGTTAGGTAAAGTTTTTTTATTAACTTATAAAATTTTGGAGTGATTTAAAATTTTTAAAATAATTTGATGATAAACAATTAAATATGTGATCAATTACTAAAAGACTTGGAGAGAGACGTGATAATTTGATAATGTTAATATAAATGTGGGTAGTTTAAGTAAGAAAATGGGAAAGAAAGTGGGAAAGATGATTAGCAATTAATCCAATTATAAATATATATTATTAAAATTATTATCATATATTTATTATTTAATGTATTAACAATAATTGAAATTATTAATAATTAAATAATTAATAAGTAATTAATAAAATTAATATCGAAAAGAATTATTAATAAACTCACATTTCTATTCATATAATTTATCTATTTTATTTATATTTTATTTTAATTAATATTATTTAATTTAATATTTTTTTTTGTATTTCAGTAGGTTTAATTTTAATTATAATTATTATATTTATAAAATTAAATAATTTATTAATTGAATAAAAATGTAATAGGGTTAGAAAATGTTAATGTGAGTAGTTTAAGTCATGTGACTAATTGTGTTTATGTTGTTTTTCTTGTGTGTATACTCGTGATGTGTCCGTGTCGACTCGTAACCGTATTACGATTGTATAAACTCATAATTGTGTCGTGTTCGTGTTTTATCGTGCCTGTATCGTGTCAATCTAACACCCGAGTGAGATAATATCGTATCGTGTCGTTCCGTACAAATATCGTGTTAAATCGTGTCGGTTCGTATTTTTTCAATCCATTTGCCCAACTCTAGCTAGATCATATCCCTCCCCGGCCGACCCTCTCTCCCTCCTCCGATCACTTGTCCTTGGCGATGCACCTACACGCTATCACGCACTGAGAGGACAAGTATAGCTTGTCTCCTACTACCCTCCTACAAAGCATGTTGCATACAAGTCCCGTGCAAAGAGAGATAGGGTCCAGTAGAAGAGTCCTTCCCTGGATCATCTCCAGGGTTATAGTGATCATGATCAGTAGGACGGAGAATATAAGGATTGAGGAACCTTTTACTTTTAAACCCATCGTGGCTGGCTGGCTGAGTTTTAAAAGTAAGAACGTTGCTTTCTCGGTTTTAAGGCTTGTTGTATATTTAGAGTTGGGTAGGTTTTAACATTCATGTCCCTTTTATAGAGGTTGCGTTTGAGGAGTCATCTAAACACTCTTCTAATATTTTAAGGTCTTAATTAAATTTATGTGTGGTGGGTGGTGGTCCCATAGAATCTTTTTATTTATATAATAATTCTATATTTAGAGCTTAATTTTTAAAAGATGAGGCAATGAATTGGAAAAATATGAACCGGCGATATTTGTACGGAACGACGCAATAAAATATTATCTCACTCGGGTGTTGGGTTGACACGATACAAACACGAGACAACAAGAACACAACACGATTATGAGTTTATACGATCGTAACACGGTTACGAGTCGACACGAACACATCACTAGTATAGACACGACACGAGCACGGGTATACACACACGAAACGACATAAACACAATTACTCACATAACTTAAGCTACTCACATTAACATTCTCTAAACCTATTACATTTTTATTCAATTAATAAATTATTTAATTTTATAAATATAATAATTATAATTAAAATTAAACATACTAAAATACAATAAAAAAATATTAACTTAAATAATATTAATTAAAATAAAATATAAATAAAATAAATAAATTATATGAATAGAAATGTGAGTCTATTAATAATTCTTTTCGATATTAATTTTATTAATTATTTATTAATTATTTAATTATTTATAATTTCAATTATTGTTAATACATTAAATAATAAATATATGATAATAATTTTAATTTTAATAATATATATTTATAATTGGATTAATTGCTACCCATCTTTCCCATTTTCTTACTCAAACTACCGACATATTAACATTATCAAATTATCACGTATTTCTCCATCTAGTAATTGATCACATATTTAATTGTTTATAATCAAATTATTTTAAAAATCTTAAATCACTCCAAAATTTTATAAGTTAATAAAAAAAATGTACCTAACAAAACAATTATAAAATAAAAAGATTAAAATAATATTATCAATTAAATAAAAATATAATTTATAAAATTAATATTAATTAAAAAAATTAAATAGTTGTAGAAAACTTTTTAACTTAAAAAATTTCAAACTACTTTTAATTATATTAAATAATAAATTAATAATATATAATTATAATAAATTTTTTCCTAAAAAATTAATATTAATCAATAATAATTGATTAATATTTGTATATCACTCAATATTTTAAAAAAAATCTTAAATCACTCTAATATTTTAAAAGTTAATAAAACATTTTAAAAAATAAACTTTATTTTATCATAAAAAATCTTTACTACTTTTAATTATTTATAATAATAAATATCATATACCTAATTAAATAATTATGTATAAATTCTTATATAATATTTAAAAATTATAAAATTTTACGTTTATCATATTTAACTAACTTAATATATATTTTAAATAAATTAATAACTTTATAACAACAAATTTAACTAATTTTGTTCGAATAATTATTTTATATTTTAAAACATATTTTAAATTATTAATTATCAAACTATTACACATTTTACATATTAAATAACTTTTTAAATCAATTTAATACATTTAACTTATTAAATTAATTTAAATTTTATAAATTAAAATAAATTAATAAATTAATAATCATATTTTATCATTTTTACTAACAATATAATTTAATATATATAAATAAATAAATAATTAAATGAGTGTGTCAAGACACATTGTGTTGACACGATGACAAAATATAGTCGGAATAACACGAAACACGAATTTAAACACGAGTTAGCACGACACGAATAAACTCGTAGACACGAATAACACGACACGAAAGAGTCCGTGAACCATAATATTTTGAGTGGGTTAAGACACGATGCGGCACAGATAAGATTGAGACACGGCACAACACGACACGATTAAGAGTCTAACACGACTTACCCGAGTCGAATACGAACGTTTATGCACGATGTCCAGTTCTAGATGATACCGAGCTACAAATTATTTTAATTTAAAAAATGCACATCAATAACATAACATGTAATATAACATAATATGTTATGTTAATGGTTTGAATTGTTTTCTAGGTGGGTGGCTTTGGATCAATTTGGGACGCTAGCTGGGGGCTAAGATCACCCTAAATAAACTCTATCTGCTGAGTTAGATCAATCATTCAAGTTTTAGTCTCTCTTTTTCTTTGAGTTATCACCATCACATTACACTCCAACCTAATTATTTACATCTGTATAGGCTATGCAAAAAATATGCAACCTATTATTTAAATAACTAGTTTTGGATAACAAACCATTGGTCATATCACATGTAAAGCTAAAGCTAGTAGATATATCACTCTACTTGTGGGGGTCTTGTAACATTAAATAAATTTAATAAATCATTAGCTAATTAGGTCACGAAGTAAATATAGAATATAGAAAATAAAATGACAGTATGACCTAGAGTTGAGCATCGTGTATAAACGTTCGTATTCGACTCGGGTAAGTCGTGTTAGACTCTTAATCGTGTTGTGTTGTGTCGTGTCTTAATCTTATGGCACGTATCGTGTATTGACCCACTCAAAATATTATGATTCACGGACTCTTTCGTGTGGTGTTATTCGTGTCTACGAGTTTATTCGTATCGTTCTAACTCGTGTTTAAATTCGTGTTTCGTGTTATTCCGACAATATTTTGTCATCGTGTCAACACAATGTGTCTTGACACACTCATTTAATTATTTATTTATTTATATATATTAAATTATATTGTTAGTAAAAATGATAAAATATGATTATTAATTTATTAATTTATTTTAATTTATAAAATTTAAATTAACTTAATAAGTTAAATGTATTAAATTGATTTAAAAAGTTATTGTAAAATGTGTAAATATAAATTTTAACATATAGTTTCATAATTAATAATTTAAATGTTAATTATTTAAAATATGTTTTAAAATATAAAATAATTATTCAAACAAAATTAGTTAAATTTGTTGTTATAAAGTTATTAATTTATTTAAAATATATATTAAGTTAATTAAATATGATAAATGTGAAATTTTATAATTTTTAAATATTATATAAGAATTTATACCTAATTATTTAATTAGGTATATGATATTTATTATTATAAATAATTAAAAGTAGTGGAGATTCTTTATGATAAAATAAAGTTTATTTTTTAAAATGTTTTATTAACTTTTAAAATTTTAGTGTAATTTAAGATTTTTTTAAAAAAAATTTAGTGATATACAAATATTAATCAATTATTATTGTAATTAGTTAGTGGATATTTTTTAGGAAAAAATTTATTATAATTATATATTATTAATTTTTTATTTAATACAATTAGAAGTAGTTTGAAATTTTTTAGGTTAAAAAAATTTCTACAACTATTCGCTATTTCATTTTTTTTTTTTAATTAATATTAATTTTATAAATTATATTTTTATTTAATTAATAATATTATTTTAATCTTTTTATTTTATAATTGTTTTGTTAGGTAAATTTTTTTTATTAACTTATAAAATTTTGGAGTGATTTAAGATTTTTAAAATTATTTGATGATAAACAATTAAATATGTGATCAATTACTAAAAGACATGGAGAGACGTGATAATTTGATAATATTAATGTTAATGTGGGTAGTTTGAGTAAGAAAATGGGAAAGATGGGTAGCAATTAATCCAATTATAAATATATATTATTAAAATTAAAATTATTATCATATATTTATTATTTAATGTATTAACAATAATTGAAATTATAAATAATTAAATAATTAATAAGTAATTAATAAAATTAATATCGAAAAGAATTATTAATTGACTCACATTTCTATTCATATAATTTATTTATTTTATATTTTATTTTAATTAATATTATTTAAGTTAATATATTTTATTGTATTTTAGTATGTTTAATTTTAATTATAATTATTATATTTATAAAATTAAATAATTTATTAATTGAATAAAACTGTAATAGTAATAGTGTTAGAGAATGTTAATGTGAGTAGCTTAAGTCAGGTGACTAATTGTGTTTATATCGTTTCGTGTGTGTATACTTGTGTTCGTGTCGTACTTATATTTGTGTCTATACTCAGGGGCGGAGCCACCCATGGGCTAGGGTGGGCTCCAGCCCCACCTAAATTAAAATGCTAAAAGAAAATTTTTTATATATGAGTTTGACATATGAGTCTTAGCCTAGTTGGCTAAGTTATGGAAATGTGAATATGAGGTCAGGTGATCAAACCCTGGCCTCATCTTTAACTTATTTATATATAAAATTTTGTAAATCATATAATAATATTATTTATTTTAAAATTATATTTATATAATAATTATACATTATTTTTTATTTATTTCAATATAATTAATAATACAAATTATTTATATTTTTTAATTTTAAACTATTTTAAAAATTTATAAGAAAAATATAAATTAATATTAATAAACAAGTTAAAATAAAGAATTTGATATCCCTACTCAAGAACTTAACAAATCTCCTAGAATTGATGTTGATGTAAGTTCTCTTAAACTTGATCCAACATTACGTATTCCGATATGAAAATATTCTTTTAATCAAATGGATGAAATTAGACGAGCTTATATCAAGATGTGGTCATATCAACCTATTAAGGATGAGTACCCGCCGACCAAATTTGGAAATCAAAATCGACGGTCCAAAGTCATTGGTTTAAGAAATTTACTTGGTTAGAATACTCTCCTTTGAAAGATGCTGCTTTTTGTTTTCCATGTTTCTTGTTTTAACATAAGCAACCCCAAAACTTACATTTACAATAGATGGATTCAAATATTGAAAACGATTTAATGATGAGAATATATGCTCTTTTGTTATGCATATAGGATATAATATTTCACCACATAATAGGGCAGTTGAATATCTTGATAATCTAATGAATATCATTGTCATATTGATAAAATACTAAATGCACAGTTTTTAGATGAAAAACAAAATAACAGATTACGGCTTACAGCAATTATTGAAAACACTCGGTAGCTCACTTTGCAAACGTGTGCATTGAGAGGGCATGACGAGTTTCCATCTTCTAATAATCGTGAAAAATTTATTGAAAAAAAAGTGGAACATAGAAAGTTAAATCTGATATGCAAGTTGGAGTCAGCCCCAGGTAATTTTTCATCCTGGCTCCGCCCCTGTCTATACTCGTGATGTGTTCGTGTCGACTCGTAACCGTGTTACGATTGTATAAACTCATAATTGTGTCGTGTTCGTGTTTTATCGTGCTTGTATCGTGTCAACCCAACACCCGAGTGAGAACACCCGAATGAGATAATATCGTATCGTGTCGTTCCGTACAAATATCGTGTTGGATCGTGTTAGTTCATATTTTTTCAATCCATTGCCCAGCTCTAGTATGACCCAAGAAAAGATTATCTATTAAGAATATTTAAATTATACTTGCACGTGCAATTAATAAATGTAATGAACTAGTAGTTATCTTGAATTTTTTATATATAGTTTGCCTAATCAACCAAATATCTAGTTTAGTGGCTAAATTAGTGGTTAGATTAGCCATTCTAAAACACATCTAATGCATTCTGTTATTTCTATGCAATCGAGCTAATATGTCTTGATGCATGCATAACTAAACTAAAGTTGGATCAACCAATTACATTAATCTTTTTGCAACTTTCAGAAATTTTCCTATTGAGTTATTGTGTGTGGCCAAAGACTAGGCCCACGTTAGGAGAGAGAGATTTCTATAATTTAATAAAATCTTCCATTTTTTATTTATATTTTTCTTCTTTCTTTAAGTTGATATATGTTTGGTATATTTATTTAAATTTATAAATATTATATTTAAGAGTCACAATATATACAACTTATTCTAAAACTTTAGTAAATAAATTATTAATAATTCAGAAGATATACAAATATATCACAAGTGACAAACACTATTAGAAAAATGGCCGTATGTATGTAACGAATGTCGAGTCTTCATCAATGTAAGGATCATACTTTGTATTGTATTAATAGTTTTATTGTGGTGAGTTCTCAACTATTATTATTTGTAAAAATGTCACAAATAATGACAACTTGAGTCTTGATTTTTCTAACCAGATTGCTAGGTATATTAAATGTTAAAAGAAGTTTAACATTAAAATTATTTTTTTCTAATGAGAGAGTGTTGATTTTAGGTAGGTATCTCTGTGCAATTGTGTTAGACTTTAAATTATGACCGAGCCTTTCAAATTCTTTAATTCAAGAAAACGAGTTCTTGATGATGGAATTCAACACTCAAGCGCAGCGGACATAGAATGAGAGGAGAATTCGAGGTTAGGGAGAGAAGAGCCGAAGGGGAGGAGAGAAATACCTCTAGATTACACCTAGCGGTCCAAGAAGGGGGAGGAAGGCCGAGAGATAACTTAGAGCACCAAGTTCCAAAATATTCAATTCATAGCCCAAAAAGTGGGGTGGGCATCACCATTTAAAGAGGCTGGTTACCCAAAAGTATTCGGTTACAACAAACTTCCAATATAACAGAATTCGGTTTCAAGAGAAATAAGAGAGAAAGTAAACAAAACAGAATTATTCCATAAAAAACATAAACTGGCCCATATGCACACTTGTGCCGAGAGACGGATGCATAAAATATTTTAGGACCGAAGTTTTTGATGAGCAGACCGTAACATAATCTCCCCCTTCGAGGTTCGTCGCCCTCGACGAAAAGAACGTGAACTGGTCAGCCTCTAATATGCATCTTCAACTTCAAACTATTGCTTCGGTCGGGCTTTGGCACATTCAGCAAAGGTCGCAGCATAAGACCGTATTTTCACAAAAAACTTTCGGCAGAATCGCTTCAGTAGTGGAACTGGCCGGGTCCTTGCGGTCTTTTGCGCTGCCGGGTCGCTTGCCACTCCGCCCCTTTCTGGAATTTCTGTGCACCCAAGGTCGAGTTTTTCAGTGTTTAGAGCTGGCCTTGGTTGCTGCAATGTCCCCAGCGCCTGGTGCAAAAATAATTTCTTCCAACTTCGATTAAACTCCATACTCTGCTCAAAAATCCAGGCCAAGTCTTTTTCCCGAACCAGCATAACAGCATCATCGAATGAGCCATAGCTTCTAATTAGATCATTAGGAATATCTTACAAAGTCATTGCAGCGAGTGAAACAGTTTGGCCTTCGGGCTTACTCTTTACTTGCATTTTGACAGCAACAATATATTCATCTAAGGTCTTTTCCAGCTGGTTTCCATGCATCAAACTGTCCTGCGACCGAGGAATCCCTTTAAGGACTGTGGTTCTGTCTTGCTTATCATAGGATAGGGTCAGCTTTTCAAAGTCCCAAGAAGACGGGCCTAGAGTAATCAGCCATTCAATTCCCAACACAATATCATATCCGTCCATGGAAATTACCTTCATTTCTGTTTGGTATTCATTGTCTTCCATCGACCACTTCAAGTCCTTGCAAATACTAGAACATAACACATTAGACCCATCAACCACTCTAACCGATTGCACCTGGGTTGCTATGCTTTTGTGGTCTATTTTCTCCAAAATCCTGCTATTGATAAAATTGTGGGTGCTGCCTGTATCGATCAAGATCACCACCGGCAGGTTCTCAACTTTGCCAAGAATCTGGAGCGTTTGGAAGGCTTTAGACCCGGTCAAGGCATGTAAGGATATGGCTGGTTCATCCCTTGAGCCGAGCAATGAAGGTAGATCATCCAAAACAGGTTATTGGTCAGGTTCTTGATCTTCTTGATTGGCCGAGACCATGAATAACTTTGATTTACACCTATGGTTTGGTTGCCATTTTTCATTGCAAGAATAGCATAGACCATTCTTTCGCTTTTCATCCATTGAGGCTGAGTCTAATTGCTTAACATGGCCCTGATTTGCATTTGAAGAGTACCCATATGATGAATTCTTGAAGTCAGTATTGGTGCTCGGCCCGGCTGTGTTGGTATTGGATGGCGTGGGCAGCAACGATGCTTCAGCGCTGTACAAGTTACCACTGCTCATTAAGGACCGATATGTTGCTTCTTGGACTTTAGCCATGGCCATGGCTTCATTTAAAGAATCTGGGAATCGCAGCCTGATGCAGTTTGCAATTTCCTCCCTTAGACCGGATAAATAACAATCTATGACGTAGTCCCTTGGCATATGTAATAACTTTTGAGAGATCGACATGTATCGCAGATTATATTCTTGAACCGACCCAACCTGTTTCAGATTCATCAACTGTCTCATTGGAGTGTCGTGTATAGAGGGTCCGAATTGTGTCATAAGATCTCTCTTGAATACATCCCAAGATAAGGCTTCCATATGATTTCGGTTTTGAAGATATGACCCGTACCACATTCTTGCTTCGCCGGAAAAATGAATGGGGGCGATTTCTAATTTAGTGGCATCCTTAGTTTTGTCCACCCTGAAAAATTGTTCGGCAGATATTAGCCAGCCCTCGACATCCGACCCATCAAACCGAGGAAAATCGACCTTGGTTAGCCGAGTAGGAGGAGCATAGTGTTGGTCGCGGTTCTGGCCAGGGTGCGGGGGCCTAAATGGTGAAGGACCGTGGCAAGAATTATCATCATAGGGTCTGTGGCGGGGTTCTTGCACGTTTCCAGATGCCCTGCTCTCAAAGGCTGTCATTCTTTCTTCAGCCGCATCAAATCGTCGGTCTATGGCAGCTTGCATCGCGGCTGTTTGTTGGGACAGGTTTTCAATGAGGGCCTTGAGCGCATCCATTTCTGATTGCTGGCGAGTTTCTACCATGTTGAGAATCGGCCAGCTCTGATACCAAGATGTTAGACTTTAAATTATGACCGAGCCTTTCAAGTTCTTTAATTCAAGAAACGAGTTCATGATGATGAAATTCAACACTCAAGCGCAGCGGACATAGAATGAGAGGAGAATTCGAGGTTAGGGAGAGAAGAGCCGAAGGGGAGGAGAGAAATACCACTAGATTACACCTAGCGGTCCAAGAAGGGGGAGGAAGGCCGAGAGATAACTTAGAGCACCAAGTCCAAAATATTCAATTCATAGCCCCAAAAAGTGGGGTGGGCATCACCATTTAAAGAGGCTGGTTTACCCAAAAGTATTCGGTTACAACAAACTTCCAATATAACAGAATTCGGTTTCAAGAGAAATAAGAGAGAAAGTAAACAAAACAGAATTATTCCATAAAAAACATAAACTGGCCCATAATCACACTTGGGCCGAGAGACGGATGCATAAAATATTTTAGGACCGAAGTTTTTGATGAGTAGACCGTAACAAATTGTCATAATTTGCACTCATAAACTATTATGCTCCACATAAATTATGTAAGACTCTAAAATCCTGAAAAATTTTTATTTTTATTTTTTTTATGAATTGTCATTAAAGGGACTATTTTTCATAGGAAAGACTTGACATTTGGTTATACGGTATTGAAAAGCAGAGTAGGGCCACTAGGCCCCTATCTATTTTTATGTAAGTATAAACTTGACAACCCTTTTAGGGAAAGTCTGCTCATAAATTTAAATATGTAGATTGTTCTATTTTGTGTATTAATCTAATAAAATAGTTACTTCAGCCTGTCCTATTTCTTCAAATAATATACCCTACTTATTAACGTCACATGCAAAGTTTTAATTTGAACTTGTTTTGATATCATGGGTTCTTTTGTAAAAACACATTTTATGAATTATTTAAATTAATTATCTAAACATTTATTTTTGTTTTTCAAAAAACATTATATTATAAAAATTACTAGAAATAAGGGTTTGTTTCTTAAACTTGCAAGAAAAAATATTTTGCTCTTAATTCTTATGATACTCAATTCAATTAGTTTGCACAATTTAATTAAATGATTCAAAAAAATGAGTCTGGAAACAATGATCACAATGCATTATTAGGAATTAGTTTTTTTTGTTTAAATTTCTTTTATTTAATGGAATTAATAGTATAATAATTGCGAAACTTTTTATAAACTCTTAAAAATACGTTAAACTCTAATTTGATAAAATTTTAAATCATTACATATGGAATCACAAGTTATAATCACCTTCTTATCCAGTTAGATTCGGAAACGGACTCAATAAACCTATCCAACCTTTAAAATAATAATAAAAAAAAAAAACCTTGGTTTGACCAATCGAGCTGTCCATCACGAGGTAAGGGTGCAGGTGGATTTGCGAAACAGTCCGTTCCATTTCAACGAATTCTTGTTTATGATTTTGTGGATAGTTTACCAACCTTTTAATTAAAATTATAAAATATAAGGCAAGTTTGAATTAGGCTAATTAATGCACCATTTAAAAAAAATAATTTTGGTTTTGAATTGGTTTTAAATAAAAAAAAGGGGGAAATTATTTTGGGCTTACATTTAAAAAAAGAGAATAAAATCTGGGTTTGAGCTTGATGAATTAGCCCAGTCCATTCATATTTTTAAAAACTAATAAAATCTTAGCCTAGTACATTTAATTAATAAATAAAACTTTAGTTTAACATGTTCAAATAAAATCTTTTATTTTTTTTCTTTTTAAATAAAAATGCTTATATAAATAAGAAAATATATATTTTTTAATTTTAAAATTAATTAAAATCCTTTACAATATATGAATTGTTTCTTACCCATATCTAATTGATAACTCAAATAAAGTGTAAAATTTAAATTTTAAAAATAATAAAAGTTTAGAATATATATATTGGCAAGAGGAACAAAACATGGATGCTCCATTCTAAGTGTAACTAATTATCATGTTTAAGGATTAACTCAAATAACTAACCAGTTACTAAGAACAAAATAAAAGCCAAAAAGAAATGAGAATAAAGAGAAGAGGTTCAGAAATAATTTGAACCAAGGAAGAAACATGGGGACTTGTTGAAAAACTATTACAAAGAAAAATGGTCATATATTTCTGAATTCATTTGTTTCTATTTAGTCTGGATTATGTAAATTAAAACAATTTTTCTTAAAAATAAATTTAATTGATTTGATACATTCGGAACCGATAGAGGTATTCGATATCTTGATCAGTGCCGCAATTGAGCCAAATTACTCATGAGCTGCTAGCGAGCTGATCGGTCAAAACTCGACTTAAGCCCGACTTTGACCAAGTCCGAGGATACTCGAATCAACTCTTTTAATGTTTAAACCGAGCTCGAGCTCATATAATATTTGCTCGATTGTTTGTCGAATTTTTTTGAGTTTAATAATAAATAACAAGTTTTTATTTATTTTAATATTAAAAATATAAAATAAATATATTTTATTTTTTTTCTTCAAAGTCCATAGAATAAACTAATATTTTTATAATATATTATTTCAAAAGTCAAAAATAAAAACTATAATTTTCCAATCTATAGTTTATAACAATAATATAATATATTCTAAGAATTATATCATATGTATTCTTTTATTTTTATTATTTTTCTTACTTATTCATCATCACTTTTGTTAGGATCTAGGTCGAGGCCGGGGGACCGGGGTTGGCTGGTTATCGTCTTTCACTCAAAGGGTGGTGATTAATCCGGTTAAAGATTAATACCGGGGTTTCAATACTACACAAACTGTCACAAACCCTTGAACAAAGTTCAAGCGCGGAAGTGGTTTGTTTCAGGTTGAAGCAGGACACACACGAGATAGGCAGGACCAGATTTGAATAAGACAGGTTTGGAGATTGCTGGGTCGGTTTTGGAACTTAGTAATTTGGTTGGAGCGGTAATAGTAGGTTAGTGCAGATCGGTTATAAAGTGAATCAGGCAGAAAGTAAATAACAAGACAGGTTTTTATGGATGTTCGGAGATAAAACTCCTACATCACCCCTTCCTCTCGAAACCGCGAGAAGGATATTCACTAAGGAATACAAACACAATCCGATCGAGACTTATTTCCTGCTCGATAACACTCGTACAATTTTAACCGAAATTGTAGAATACACTTCAAATAAGCGCTGAAGCTTTCTAGAGATAGAACACAATCTTTTTACTTAGACTGTAGAAAATTCAGAACTTGTAACCCCCATTTATTCTTCTTCAGCTCCTTCTTTTATAGGTGAAATGTGCCAACGGTCACATTTCATTTCTTTGAATCTGATTGGTTGAGCAGAGGTTCATTGATTCAGTCCTGGCGGTCTAGTCTTCCATTGTGTAGGTCTAACCGGCTAGGTTTGTCTTTTACTCAATATGGCAACTGTCGGTTGGACAGTTGTCTGTACTTGGAAGATTGCCTTTCTGATTTATCTTTAAGTGAAAAGATTTTGTAGGACGATTTTCTGCAGCCTGCAGACTGTCCTCAGACTTGTATGAATATGGCAATATTCAGTCTGTTCCTTCGGCATCATTCTCAACAGATACCCGAAGTGTCTTTTCATGCTGGTCGGTTATTTGTGTTAACCGGATGACTTCCGGTTTTTCCATGGCTTCTGAATGACCGACTGTTTAATTGATTCTGGCCTTCTGATTTGACCGATCCTGACTTTCTTGTGCGGTCATGTTTCTGGTCGGTTTAATTGCTTGACCGGTTGAGTTTCTTAACCGGTTGAGTAATCTGACCGGTTCAGTTCTTTGCCTGTTTCTGCACAAGGAATTTGTTTCTGTTAAGTTTTGTTTAACCGATCTATTTTTATCTAACAACTTTTTATCACTTTTTTGTCCCTACTCTCATTTATCCATAGAATTCTTCCATATTTTGACGCTTCATTTTTTTATAATATATTTTTTTTTGATAATCAATAAACTTAAGGCTTATTTACTCTTCCCTCGATCTCAATTGAATATTTAATTTTAGTGAAGATGTCACTTGGTTTTGAGTTGATTGTATATCCAAAAGAAAAAAAAAATTGTAGGTCTCCCTTCTTTGAAAAACACAATATGGGATTAGGCTTGGGCCCAGTAAATTTATTTTGTTTAATAAATAATAAAAACTTATTCTAATAAATATTTAGTTTAACCGTCCCCAAACAACATATTTCATTTAATTTTTTTATATAAATAAAATTTTCTATTTAAAAAGGTTAATTAAAATTCTTTACAATAAATAAATATAATACTATTTATAAATAAATAAATAACCTAAATATAATAAATTCAAATAGTGTGTAAAAATCATATTTCAAAAAATAACTAAATTTTTTATAGTAAAGACTATGGACGGAAAAACAATAAAGCCTCACCATGGACTTTTTATAAGTATAACTAATTAATTATCTAAACAGCTTAAGCCCCCACCCCTACCCAAAAAAAATCTGGTTTTGGGATGGATGATTTAACTCAGTCCATACATTTTTTTTAATAAATAATAAAAACTTAGACCGGTGAATTTATCTAATAATAACATTTTAGTTTAACAGGCCCAAATAAAATCTTTTATATAATTTTTGTTTATAATAAATAATTTAAAATATTTTATAAATATAGAAATAAATTTTTCTGTAAAAAAATTAATTAAAATTCTTAACAACAAATTAATAAAATAATACACTTTGTCTTTTCTCAAATCTAATCAATATAACTCATCTAGAGTGACTGAAGTCTATTTTGTAAAGAATTAAATATTTATAATTGAGGCTTAAAATATAATGGGTTAGATGTTATTTCACACGCAATTTTTTTAAAAACTCATCAAGAAATCGGGTAGCAGCTATTTTCAAAGATAGTCTATTTTTTAAAACGTTTTTCGAATGACAAATTTTAGACGTTTTTTTTAGGAATAGAGAAGAAATAACATGACACCCCACAGTCACGGCCCTCCGCATAAACTCAAAGCGATTTCATATTAAATCGAACTTATGACATTTTGATCTCTTAAGACAACTTTTACCACTGAGATAAATACATTGGTATGATACAAATTTTAGACGTTATAGAGTTAAACACGAGTTCTATTTAAATAATCGAATAATTCAATCTGCATTTAAAATATATTAATTAATATTGTCATTAAAAATTAATTTATATATATATTAATTTATTGTTATGTTTTTGTTTATTAAAATATTTATTTTAAATTATTATTTTACTGATATTTTTGTAATTTTTGTATTCATTTTATTTACTTGGTTGCTTACAAATCAGTTTAAAATATAACAATTATAAAAGCAAAATAATTATCAGGATACATTCAAAATATGCATAATTGGGTGAGATGTGCCAACTCATTTAATTAATTTATTATCTTAAAATGAGCTATTCAATTAGTTCATCTAAGATAAGAAAATAGGAAAGTGAAAAAATGCTTTGGGCTTACAAGTTCATATACAAGCAAAAAAAAGAAAGAAGTGAAGCAACTCTATTCAATTCCTAGTAACATGCCTTAGGATAGAGATAGATTACAAAAGTTAACTATGGAAAGTGGAACCAAATAAGCTTTAGGATCGGAGTCCTAAGGCTTGGGTCCGTTTTTATCAGTCAAGGACCAAAAGGGCTCGATATAGGTCGAGGCTTAGGAGTCTCGGTTGGGGACTAGATGTCCTAGATCGGGGTGCATGAGAGACTCGGTCCTTGGCTAGGATTCACCAGTCTTGGACTGGGGAGGATCGGTGTAAAGTCTAGTATGATTGGTCATGTGTTCAAGAGTCTCGGTCTTAAACTCAGTCCTCTCGGTCCTAAGACCTGGTACTCTCAGTCCCAATTAAGTTCCTCGGTCCTATGTGAAAATCTCCGGTCAGATTCATTGGTCCTAGCTCAAGAACACCGGTCTTAGGACTCGATCCTAATTCATGAATATCGATCATTGGTCTTAGTCCTAGGTCAAATTTCTCGGTTCTTCCTCTTGGTTAGGACCGAAGGTTCTCGGTCCTGACTCTCGGTTCTCGGTCTTACAAGACTTGGTCGAAGAGGACTGATAGTTCTTTATTTGGTATATGAATTTTTGGTTGATAACGTTTTGATACAAATCATGAAAACATGATCTATAAGCTACAAACAACTCATATGAACATGGGCATTATAACCCCTAACCCTAAACATGGTCAATAGGTCTTCAAGATGAGCAATTTATCAACCCAATTTCTATGGCAAAATTTGGGATCTTTTGAATTAGGACATCTCAAGGCCTAATTCTTGTTCTAAGAGCTTTAAAATGATGTTTATAGTCGAAAAAATCAAAATAAGAACATCATTCAAACTTTATTTTTTAAAATTTCAGTTGGATCAAACATGATCGGAATATTGATTTTATGATTTGAAAATCATCCTAACATGTTTCGAAACATGTTAGGAAAATAATTGAATTAAAATTCCAGCCTAAAAGACCAAGAACATGAAATTCAAAATTTCCAGATTTTGAAATGAAAGTAAGGTTTTTTTATTAAGGTTGAATTGATGAAATATTTTTCGACAAAATCTTAGAAATCATCTAAGGAATGATTTTGACTATAGAAAGAATGAAATGAGCGCTAAAATAATCAACCCGATCGAACATGGGAAAAATCCAATTTTGAATTACAATTCAATATTACAGTGAGTCTGGAAGTTTACTGGAGACACTCCAATGATGTGTAGGAAGTTGTCCTAAGTCTTAGATCAAAACTTGGATCGCCAGAGTTCTTGGTCGATCTTCAGTCGGGTTGTAATTGTTAATATTTGTTCGATGGATTAGAAGAGGAACCCTTAGAGACTATTTATACCTGAGTTAAGGCGATATCATTGTCGAATTCAACTTTGATTTTTCTTTCGAAGTTAAATCCTTGAGCTTTCTATTTTGTCCTCGCCAGCCTGCACATGGTGACACGATATTGTCTTACACCGTAAGTGATCCATTAAGTTTCTCTAGTCTAAGGTTTCCTATGGATTTGTAAGCACGGCTAGAATTTTATCTTTATTGTAGTTTATCTGTGATCATCTCTTAAGTTTTCTGTATTTACTCTATTTTTTCCATAACAAAAGTAATAAATTAAAAGAAGTTAGAGAGTTTGTGCTGGAAGGAATTAAGAAAGCGGCCATCAAAGAAATTAAAAAAATTACTGAAGAAGTCAGTAAAAACCAGCAAGATAACAACACAAGTAATCTACTCCAACAGCTGCTTGGAATATTTAATCATCTTTATTTTATATTTTTATTTTTTAACAATTTTTTTAATTGAATAATCATTAAAAATGAACATTTAGAAGATCTGATTATTCTCATTTAAATAATAACAAAATTAATCTAAATCATCTCAATAATATTATATCATAAAATCATATTATAATTAAATAATAAAAAATATTAATTAATATATTACAATTTTATAATAATGTTCTAATAGTTTAAAACACAATTAAACTAAAAAAATACTAAACCTATATAAAAAGATATAAATAAAGACAACTCCATAAACCAAAAGACAATTTTGTGCATCCCACTTATCGGAACTGATATTTGACCACCAGACATTTAGTTAGATTTGCATTGCAACTGAATTAATTATGTTGTCTATTGCCCTCAATAAGATCCAAAGAAGAAATATTTCATTGCCCTTGACAACATAAACAAATGGTGTCAGCAGACAACGAACTAAATTCCCTTTAACTAAATGAGAAAAAAAGATGTCAAACACGTCAATCCTTTTCGTAAATACTCTCAACTAAAGGTGTTGGAGAATTTCTCACACCAATGCAGTCTAAGAGAGACTTTAATACTAAATTGTACAAAAAAGTCAATTCCGTATTCAGCAATTGAGTCAAGTCAAGTAAATCTCTATAACTTACTCAATCTTCACACAATATAAAGCAAGAGATCTCAACTCAACATATGATATAGCCTTTTGGAAGTATCAAAATAAATAGTTGGTAAGGATAGAGATTTACTCAACTAAAGCTTATATGTAATGCTAACGTGCATGGCGAAATTAAATGTCATGAACTCTATAACTCTATAATAGGCCACAGACTGTAGTAAGTAGCTCCAACACCAATTCCAGTATAGCCAGCCTTTCATGTTCCAATAGAAGTTGTATGTTATTAGATTTTTCTATTGATATTGGAAGCAAAAGAAATAAAACTCAGTAGTTCCACTTATAAGTATCAACATCTGCAATTGATATCAACAACTCTCTTTGGACCATACTTTTGTATCTAATGAAATTAAGTTATCAATCTATTTTAGAAAAACATATACATAACATGTGGACCTGGTGAGTGACGAATCCAATTTGCACCAAAAACTGCTCTTCAAGTGGTTCAAGGTTTGAAAATATATAACTAAATAACAAGACAAAAGGAAAAGCATGTGGATTGAAACTTTTGAATGATTGAGTTTCAAAGGTTAACTTATAAATAATTTCCCCAAGGACAGAAGGAAATTAGGTGGATTGAAATTTGATTGCGAACAAGATTAACATTTGAATGATCACCCAAAATCAAACATTTTGTCCTTGATTAGGTTGGATTGAAACTTGTGTGTGCACAGATGAAATATTTTATGTATATTTTGCTTTTGAAAATGAGAGCATCTCATTCAATTATTGTAAATGAAAAAAGAAAGAAAGAAAAGAAAGTAAAAGCAAGTAATTTTGACTTATCCTAGTGTGAATTAATTTTCGCTAGTAAAGGACCCTTCCTTGTTCGATTCTCAATTTTTTTTAAACAGATGTTTGATTTTCAGATTAAGTTTTAGGCAAACAAATATTATCAAAAACTGGAATAGAAGAAAAACAAGTTAATTTGATGTGAATGAATGTTTAGCATG
Organism: Impatiens glandulifera; assembly: GCF_907164915.1. Lineage (NCBI taxonomy): Eukaryota > Viridiplantae > Streptophyta > Magnoliopsida > Ericales > Balsaminaceae > Impatiens > Impatiens glandulifera. The sequence goes on along the minus strand of NC_061862.1, from coordinate 33,743,195 downwards.
CTTACATTAGAACCAATAGCAATGATCAAAGATTGATATTTAAAGGTTTCCACTTTCCACTGTAGCATTTATGAGAGTCATAGAAGCAAGATCTGCCTTAACTATCTTTGTGTTGAATCTATTCAATTCCTGCAACAACAAAAACAAGCATGATTAAAACATTTGTCTATTAGACTCTCACCTGAGAGATGTGATCTTAATATTCAAGAATTAGCAAGAATCGATCTTACCTTTCTCCATATACCACTCTGCTAGCAATCTTTCACTTCCACTTCCAACACAAACGTGAAATCCTGGTAGTTTTAGAGGTGTTGTGTAACCAATTTAATAATGAATACATAAACTTTATGTCATTGAAATTAACAAGAAAATAATTATAAGAATTACAAAATTAACAGATAAGTTCACAGAAAGCCAATTACAAACTTATATGAACAACAACATTTTTAATCATTGATTATCCCATTGCAGATCTATACTCATTTTAAGCATCCTAAATTACTGGAATCAGTATCAAATGGACAAGAAATATAAATGCATTAGATTATCAGCTGTAATGATTTAGAAGATTTGAAAACTTAAATTTAGGAAGAAGGTATCCTTGCTAAGAGTTGGACGCTCATAAGGAGCAACCTGATCCAGAAAAGGTTCATCATCACAAGTACCAATAGTGATGACCAAAATGAACAAAATCAAATTAGAATTACTCCAATAAAAAATTAACAATGTACATGAAAAAGACAATAGATGCAGGGAAAGTCATACATACTACTTCTTTAGAAATAATTGCAAGCTCGACTAGCTTAACGCCCTACTTGTAGAACTCTCTAGCAGCATAAACCTACAATAATAATACAATATTGCATCAATTCATTTTGATGGAGCTACCAAAAATTAAGATGAAAGGGAAGAAGTTTTCAGTCATATAAAACCAAAAATTCAGAAAAAATAAAGATGATTATTTAACAAAGCTATGATAGCATCTGAGCATAACTTGTAATAGTATTTTTTTTGTCATAACACTAGAAAAAATACTATTAAAGACGGCGAAAACCGTCGTTAAAAGCTTTATTGCCGACGTTAATGATTACTAACATCGGCAAACAAAGTCGTCGCTCGTGGACACTATAAATCTCGACGTTAAAAGTTTTTTATTATTAACCACGGCTTTATGTGGAGGAAGCCGTGGTTAATAATACAGTATTATTAATCACGGCGTTGCCAAAGCTGTGGTTAATAATACAGTATTATTAACCACGACGTTACGAAAGTCGTGGTTAATAATACAGCATTATTAACCACAATGTTACAAAATTCGTGGTTGATAATACTGTATTATTAACCACGGCTTTGGTAACGCCGTGGTTAATAATGATGTATTATTAACCATAGCTTTCGTAACGCCATGATTAATAATTTAAAAAAATTTAAAAACCACGATTATTTTTTATTTTCACAAAACCTGTTTTAAATTTTTTTACGAAAAAAAGACAATACAAAAAAAAACAATTCTTAAATAAAATTAAATCCAAATTCAACAAAATACTAAATAGTAATACAAAAATTTGAAATTAAATTGTAATGGGAATCACTGATTAGGGTTTAGAGGGAGGATGGAAAATTATAGACATGAACGCCTCAAAAGCTTCTTTTTGTGCGCGCACCTCCGCTTGGATATCATTAATTCTTTGCTCTTGTGCCTCATTTTGTGCTTCATGTGCCTCCTTTTGTGCTTCCTGTTCTGCGTGTATCATATTCAACTCTTCTCACAGAATCCTATTCTCCTCCATCAGCGTTTGTTATGACACACGCGAGTTAACGCTTGAAGAAGAACTTCCCCTTTGATCGGGGTCTGAAGTGAGTGGGACGTATACCCGATCCCATCCTTATCACCCTCCCGAGTCCCTGTCGTCCTAAAGTAGACTCAAACACCTCAAGCGGCGACAAATTAGGATTTGTTTCTAGCCGCTCACGCATCACATACTACAATCATTTACAACATTAATGTTAGTAATTTTAAACTTAGACATTCAAACTAAAATGTTAGAAATGATAATAACTTACGACAGCCTGTTGAACGAGCGGAGAAGGCGTGGGAGTCGGATCATCGACAGTCTCTCTCCTAGTGTGTGTTTGTAGAAAGAACTCTGCTTGACTAGGGGGGTGTCCCATCTCCCTCTCCTATATACAAATAATATACATATATCATATGTTAGATAATATGTAAATTGAATACTTTAACTAAAAATTACCATATCTTATTCTTTATGCGAAAATGGTTTGCTGCCTGTGTGGTGGGGGTACATCAATTTCTTTCTGTTGTCAGCGTTGGTCTTACTTCTTTTCTACAATTATAAGATAGTAGTTGTTAGTTAATAGTCGAAAAACACATATAATGATATATACGACTATGTACTACACCTTAAATTCAGACGTGAAGTAGTGATTGTCAAGCAAATAATTCCAATCTTCGCCATAAAATTCCGGAGGAGGGATTGTTCTGATTTTGTCCTCGTCATCAATATACGGGTCGATGTAAGTTTTCTTGTTCGTATATCTCCACCTATCCCATGCCTTCGTTACTTGTGGCAGCGTCTTATCTCTATAGGCTTCAATGGGAATGTATGTTGAACTCTCGAAAGGATCCTGAAAAATAACAACATTTTTAGGATTTAAAAGTTTCAAATTATAATATAACACGTTAAAAAATATAGAACTCACGGAGATAGACTGCCATATATGGTTCAATTGGGATTGAGAGAGTTCAGACCAATTTTTTAAACAATGTGGCACCAATTCGCCTTTCTGCACAACGCTGCGAATATGGCGAGACCAATAGCAGGCGTTATCACATATAGGTCTTCCATCCAAGTCCCTAAACTCTAACCTCATCTTCTATAAAGTTCCCATTCTTGCAAGAACCGTGTTTTTATTCTTCCCTCGTCCCCTCCTCGATGAAGTCTCGACTGTAAATGGAGGCTTTTGAAATTCGGGATTCTTCGTACAATGGAAGTTTTGAATCATCCAACAACCTGTAGAATGCTTAGCTTCGTCAATGGGACATTCATTATTTGATGTTTCAGCGGCTGGATACAAATCATTTATGATGTCTTCCATAAATTGATCATTATCTTGATCAATTTCTTCGTTAATTTCATCATTAACGACATTATCTCTTACTCCACCATGATTTTCATCTTGAACTTCATATAATTCATCATCCTCATCATGACCGTCGACCCTTATATTCGAAGATCTTCTTTCTCCATGACAGTACCAAAAATTATAATTTTGAAGGATTCCAAACACAATTAGATGATCTCTCACCACTATTCTATTCTCGTAAGTTTGATTTGCACATTTTACGCACGGACAAGCAATAGAAGTTCTGTTAGTAGACCTAATCGCGAAATCTGTGAATATTTCAACACCTTCGATATATTTTGGATCATTTCTCCGTAGAGTCATCCAATGTTTATCAGGTACTTCCATTTTAACTAGAAATGAACAGCCAATTATAACAAAATTAACATCTACTTATGTCATTTCTTTAAACATGCAACCTTAACAAATCAAGGAAGTCATTTTTCTAAAAATACAACACTAACAATTCAATAAAGTCATTTCTCTAAACATGCAACCCTAACAATTCAATAAAGTCATTTCTCTAAACATGCAACCCTAACAATTCAAGTAATTAAGTCATTTATCCAAATTTTTAGAACTTACCAAATGGAGAATGCCAACGATGATACTTAGTTGATTACAACAATTGAAGGTGGCCTCAACAACAATAATAAAGTTCAAGTCTATATAATTGAAAGAAAAACAAACATTAACATTAATAAAGGAAGTTAACCTTCTTCATTTTAAAAAATAAATATATTGCAATCTAACACTAATGTATTGGATTCACAATTGAAATAAACAATGCCATTTAATGAAATAAGCATAAAATAATCAAATAAAAATTTTAATAATGATTTGCAACTGTAATAGCCAATTAAGAGTAACAATGCCCAAAATTTTCACGGTTATTTTTGAAATATCATACACGTGTATAACAGCCAAACATTTTTTTTATTTTCATGATAATTATTGCTACAAATTGTATTTATTTAAAAATGTTTCATAGAATTTAGACTCTAATCCAACCAGAATGTAGACATGCCATTACACATTCATTCATCTCCATTATCATTGTATAAATTGTATTCGATCAAATACCAATTCTCATGGAATTATTATCTTGACAAAGATTCAAAATGAATTTAAAAAATCAACTGTAGTATTTCCTTTAATTGAATGCAACAACCAACAACAATGCACTCTAAGCATGTATGAGATGACAAAGCTCCTCACAAAGTTAACCAACAAAAAAAGAGGAAAAACTGGCCACCACCCAAAGAGTAATTACTACTATCAACAAGAAACTTCTCATCATGAAATATGCACATAAAACTAGTAAGATTTAAGGAAGTGAAGATGCAACTAATAATTCTTCTTAAAAACAGAAGAAGACACATATAAGGAAGCCAAATTATGTTAAAATGATAAAATTAGATTCCTATGATTTTCCAGAAGCAAGAAAATGAATGTTATGTACAAATTGATGCCAAAGCATAGAGGGGAATATTAATAATACTTTTATGAAGCAACCACTTGTCAAAAGGATGCCCCATCCAAATCAACATTTCAAGTGGTAATCAAGATATGAATATATAGATGAATTAGAATTGGTATGTATGTCTAAGGAATGAATATTCCAAATTTGAAGATAAACAACTCTAGAATTAGAATAATCTTGAGATAAAACCCTAGAAGAGTTGAGTTTTATGCATATCGATACAATGGAAGAGTGTATTGGATTCACATCCAAATTTATCAGATAAACATTTTGTGAGAACAGTATAAAATAAACAATTATTTAATGAGGATGATGAATAAGCATTTTGTGAGAATAGAACAGACCTTTTTACATGCATATAATATCAGGTTCATAATTAATAATTTGTTAATTAGTGAACTAACTAGCTAGTACTATATATAAATCCCCACTAGCAGAATGTATGTTTACCAATAACCTGCACACCACACAGAGTCTTCTATTATCATGTTCTCATCTCTATAATAATTGTGTCAAAAATCACAAAAATGGACTCAATTAAGAGTTAGAAGGGAGAAATTATCATACAGTTTTGAAGGACAAGTATAAATTCATCATCCTCATCAGACATCTAAAAGAATCAGATTTCTACATTAGACAACTTCAAAATAAAATGATTACCGATTGAATTGATATGCAATTACTAAATTCTACAGGAATAAACGGGATGAATAAAGAAATGGGTAAGGAAATATCAAGACAGACCTCAAGCTTGATTAAATCTAGATTTATTTGCACAACTCCAAATTAGTGAAATCAGCCATCACGATCTGTCAAGTATATACAACTAATAGAAAATCAAAATTGGATTATATTGGATTGTGATACCACCCACCTACATACATAAGAAACAACGTGCAAAACCGAACAATCTCACGAGAGGACAGATGGGTAAAATAAATAAATAAAAAATGAATCTACAATAGGCTAAAAAAGAAACCCATGGATTTAATCAGAATCCCCCACTTGGAAATGATCGATTCATCTCAAATACGTGATTATATAAATATTTAGGGTTCCAGTCCAGCTCTAGAATGAATGAAAACTGTGACAAAAGAAGGAGAAGAAGAGACGAACCAGTTTATTTGGCGAAAGCGTCTGTCATGGAGGAGCCAACAACAACCATTGTCCTTGATCCAAGCTAGGAAAGGAGTCGACAATGATCAAGAAGGAAAACTGAATTGGGGAAAGAGAGAAAGAAGGAAGAAAAAGAAGAAGTCATATTTAACACTAATAACCACGGGCGTTCACATGTGCCGACCTTAATAATCTTGTAATACTAATAACCACGACGTTAATATGTGTCGACCTTAATAATCTTGTAATGATTATTAATCACGGCGCATTAGGTAAGGCCGTGGTTAATAATGTATAATTATTAATCAGGGTTTTATATAACGTCGTGGTTAATACATACTCACATTTATATTATATATATTTAATAATTATATATATCTTTTATCATTAATTATATATTATTTATTTATTTTTCGATACACATCTATATATTTATATTAATATCAAGAAAATAAAAGTTAAAAATAATTTTTTTAAGTAAATAGTTCAAAGGTAAACAAATAATTTGTCTTTTTCTGTATATAAATATAAATATATAGATAAAATAAAGAATATATATTATATAAATATTTGATATGTGTAGGAAAGATATTTAATAATTTTATATATAAATCTAAAATTAATGTTGATACATTATTACCACGGCTTTACCTAATGCCGTGGTTAATAATAATTATTAACCACGGTTTTACTTAAAGTCGTGGTTAATAATTATTATTAACCACGGTTTTACTTAACGTCGTGGTTAATAATAATACATTATTATTCACAGTTTTATATAACGCCGTGGTGAATAATATATTATCTATATATTTATATCAATATTTAGAAAATAAAGGTTACAAATATTTTTTATATATTATCTTTAATCATTAATTTTTAATATATATATATATAATTATTAAATTTATTTATATATATATATATAATATTTATATAAAATAGAGTTAAAAAATAGATTTAAAAGTAAATAGTTGAAAGGTAAACAAATAATTTGTCTTTGTGTATATAAATATAAATATATAGATAAAATAAAGAATATATATTATATAAATATTTGATATGTATAGGAAAGATATTTAATAATTTTATATATAAATCTAAAATTAATGTTGATACATTATTAACCACGGCTTTACCTAATGCCGTGGTTAATAATAATTATTAACCACGGTTTTACTTAAAGCCGTGGTTAATAATAATACATTATTAATCACGCTTTTATATAACGCCGTGGTGAAAAATCATTATTAACCACGACACTAACCATTGCCGTGGTTAAAAATGTTTGATTAAGGAAATATTATCTTGTTAATTATGTGTTTAAAAAAAACAATCATCAAATATGTAAAACCACATTCTCTCAAATTGTCTAACTACTTAGATGTGGTCTTCAACAAACTCTCCCAAGAATTGGTCAAGGAAGTTAGCATGAGTTTGGACTTAAGGTTTTATCATATCATTTTTTTTATTATCTTATTAATTATGTGTTTTACAAAAAAAATAATCTCAAAATATGTACACACATGAGAAATTAGTTAAGGAACGTGTTATGTAGCTGCATGAATTAATTTTTCTTTGTGATCTTTAACAAAAATTCTAATTTGAATTGATTAATAAATTATTATTAATCACGGTTTGATTAATAAATTATTTATTAATCACGGTTTTATGATAACGTTGTCCTTAATAATCAATAATTGGGAAATTAATAATCTATAAGTTGGAAATTTTAGTGGAGGATTAATAACCACGGCGTTATCAGAAAATCGTGGTTAATAGTATAGTATTATTAATCATGGGTTTATGCTATTGTCGTGGTTATTAATTTTCTCTAAAAAAGTGGGGAAAAATGACTTTTAGTCACGTCGTTCATCATAAAAATGTGACTAATAATAATAGCGGGAGTGTGGCAGGAAAACAAAAATATTAGTCACGGCGAATACAATGAAAGCCGTGGTTAATAAAAATTATTAATGTGGGCGTTACATAGCCGACACTAATAATAATTATTAACCACGACGTATATATCGCCGACACTAATAATTTTTATTAGTCGCGGTGAATGATCTCCGTGGTGAATGTTGGTCGTTAAAAATACTTTTTCTACTAGTGTAACTTGTAATTGTATAATAAAACTTGAATAACGCAGAAACAAACAAACAAATCCGAAAATTCTACATAATTTGCCTCTACTAAAGAATTAATCAATCCTCTATTGAACAAGATTTTCAAAATTTCATATGCAATTAGGAGAAAAATCAGACATTTGAGAAATCGAAGATGAGAACCTTGAGATGACCATGTTAAGATTGCAGAGTTGTGGGATCTTGTCTCCTTGATATTGGTATTGACATTTGCAGTTGCAAGAACCTTGTTGGGTTTTGTCTTGAATTCATTCATCTGGGTATTGTGTTGATTGTTTGATCAAATGAATAAATTTCTAATCCAATTTGATGAAGATAAATTGAATGAATATATACCCAAGTGGAGGATTGTCAGAGGCTCCATCCCAAACAATACGTGCAATATGTTTGACATCAGTTGGAAGCCCAATTTCAATTTCTCGTTCTTCCTTCACAACTGTAACACAAATAATGTAATATGATAGCACCTGAGTAATTAAGGTATACTAGTAAATGGGTTATAACTATTTTGTAAAATTAGTTAGATTTAACAAATGTATAGATATTAAAATAAAACAAAATAAATGACTAAAAATTTATAATAATAAAAAATTATCCATTAAAATAAAATAAAACAATGTTAGCAAGTCGTTCTTTATTAGTTAGGATAGATTGTTCCATCTCAATCATTTCTATTTATTTGTAAGTTGACTTTTTAAAGAAAGGGAAGGGAGATTGAATCGACTCCACCTTATAATTAAAAATATAAAACATAAGTCGCGTTTTAATTAGGCATTTTAAGAAACCATTTAAAAAGGGAAATATTATTAGGTTATTTTGGTTTTGAATTGATTTTAAATCGAATAAATAAAAGAAAAATAATTGTTTAAGCTTCACATTTCAAAATAAAAAATACAATCTGGATTTGGGCACTACAACAAAACCTACTTTCAACCACCCTTATCTGCCAACGCATATTAAGGGTGGGTAAAAGTTCAAAGAAAAAAAATCATTTGCCAACCTTTGTACATTTACAACCACCTTTAATTTTCTTTATATATAAATTTTTTTAAAACTTTATAATTTAATTATTCTAAATTTTAATATTTTTTTTTAAAATTTATAAATATTTTATTTCACTATTTTAATTTTATAATTTGAATTTAACTTCAAATTTTATTAACATTAAAAATTTATTATTATTTTTTATATGACATAATTCTTAAACTTTTTATATCATTATTAAATTTTTTTATTAACATCTGTCTTTTAATTAGTTATTATTTAAATTTAATTTAATTAAAAATAAAAAATAATATAAATTAAAAATAAAAAAATTAAATATTATATTTAAAAACAAAGATTGAACTTATATGTTTATTTAAATTAGAAATCTTTCTTTTGCCTATAATTAGAAAAGCCCAAACCCATCCCAAGTCCAAGCCTAATTAAATTTCTTTGAACAGATACGTTCATATTCTAACCTAATCACCGACTCTGTAGCCATTTCCTTCCTCCTATCTTTAGAGAGCAGATCATCATGATATATTCCTGCTATGTCTTCCTCGTGAAGCTACACCGAATTCATCCATCTATCTACTATGTAATCACTAACGACTCCTCCTTCTCCTGGACGTCGCAATCAACACACATGCAATCACTTTTGTTTATCTTCTTCTAATGCTGTGAGAATACACGATCGGAGAAAATCGATTCGAAGAAGTCTCGTCAGTATGTATCGATTTCCCTCTTTTTTTTGTCAGCAATTACTACTTAAAACGAAATTGAGTTTCTTTTTATCTGGTGAATTGATTGAATCAATGAATGAATGAATTCTACTATGTCTTCCGATTAATTAGGGTTTATATTAGCTAGGAGGAGAGCATGAATGGAAAATAGATCCTAGCTACATATATAAAATAAACTGGAATGTGGTTTCAGCCTTTGGTAGTAGGTAGTTAAAGAAATCAATTATCTTCATCAGTTCCACATACTCATATTCTTCTTGGCACTGTTTCATGATATTATACAGTCCAATTACACAGTTGGAGTTGCAAAACTCAGGGTATTTTAACTATAAACACAAACTAACCAAATTTGTATTATATTGCAAGAGGAATAAATTTATATAAATTGTTTTGTATCTTCAAGATCCGTAGTTGGAAAAATTGAAAAAATTGGGATTCGGAGACTACATCCCCTAACTTTGAATTTTCCACCAGTAGGATTTTTTTTATTATTATTATAGGAATTTTGATTAAACGTTTGAAATTTACATTTTTTTCTCTTTTGTGGGTATGTGCGGATCCTTCAAGATTCAGGCTTACCCACCAGACATTATTTGTTCGAGTTCACACTAATTTCTGCAGTCGGAGTCCATTCTTCTTCTATATTGTAAGACATACACTACAACAAAAATGACTTTCGGCGACGCTTAAAAAGACTTCTGCCAACCTTTAAAAGCGTCGCTAAAAACATTACCGACACTTATTCTTGCGTCGCCAGAAGCAAGGTGGGCGCAAGTTTTTACCACGATTATTTAAGCGTCGGTACAAGCGTTGCCGAAAGGCGAAAGTTTTAACAACGCTTATTTAAGCGTTGGCAAAATTAAAAAACGTCGCTAAAAGTCTATTTTATTTGTAAACTATTTTTTTAAAATTTGTTTTTTTCTATTTTGATTTTAGATGTTATTTTTTTATCTCTACTATTATCACATTTTCCCTCTAAACTCTTAAGGTGAACCCATAGTCCAGCACATTATAACCTTAAAAACAATTCAGAAACTAATGAACTCTCTCATATTTTATATACCCAAAACTTCTTCTTTTTCTCCGATGTGCGATAAATGTCATATTAACACTTCAAAAACTAATGAACTCTCTCATATTTTACTTTTACTTTTACTTTAATTAAATTTAAATAATAATTAAATAAAAGACATATATTAATAATACTATAAAAAGTTTAAAAATTATGTTATATAAAAAATATTAATTAAATTTTAATGTTAACAAAATCTTAAGTCAAATTTAATTTTAAAAAATTAAAAAAGTAAAATAAAATATTTAGAAAGTTTAAAAATAAAACATTAAAATTATTAAAAATTAGAATATTTAAATTAAGGTTTTAACAAAGTTACAAAGTTGGTATATAAAAAAAATAAAGGTGGTGGTATAGATATAAAGGTTGGCAAAAGTTTTTTTCTTTTAATTTTTACTTACGCTTAATATGTGTTGGCATATAAGGGTCGCTGAAAGTATGTTTTGTTGTAGTGATATTTATTATATCTCTTATTGGTTTGGCTGGTCCATTGATAACAATATGTTGCATGGATGCTTTTTTCAACAAATTTTCAGATTAGTGACTAAGTCTGACTATTTAACGTTGCGAAATGGTTTCATAAGTGTAAGAGTTTCTTCTTTAGAATAAAATTCATTGAGAGAGGATAATGATGATCTTCATTTGTTCTACTGGTGCAGGTTTATATGGGTCCAGGAAGTAAATTTTACTTTCAAAAGTATATCCAAACGTCATTGGAGGATGATTTCAAAACAGTTGTAGGAGTAAGGTTATTATCTAAACAAATATGATTTTTTTAAATTAAAAAATACGTAATTTGCTTAAAATTGTATTGTTTTTAATATTAACAGTCATGTCTTGTGGGCGTCATTTGTGATCTTCTTGCTCCTGAATATTAATGGTGAGACATTATTCTTCTGGGAATAGCCGTGGCTTTTCTTTCCAAGATGAATTATGAACTCATAAAAATCTTCTTTGAGGATGGCATATATTGTTTTGGGGATCATTGATTCCTGTAGTGTTAAGGATTAAGGAATCTCTTTTTATGAACTTGTCTTGTTTATGAATTTAGATGTAATTTGTGGACTATACTGCAATTTTCAGATAATCTTGGTGGTTGGAACAGAGCTTCAAGTTATTATGAAAAAAATGGCTATGGAAATCACCCAAAGACATTGCAGACGGCAAAGGAGAATTTTGAGTTAGCCCTGAAGGTTGACAATTCAAATAAACAAGCTAGATACTTTTATTTATAAAAGTTACATTTTAAATCTCATACACCTGGGGCATTTGTATCTGTGTAAGTGATAACAAGCTCTAAACCTTGTACCTTTTTTCCTTTGTTTTGTCGGCTTACTTCTTCCTTGATTTTTTTATATTTTAAGGGATAACAATTGTATTCCCCTTTTAGTTGACTATTAACTCCTCTTCTAGTAAATTGTTTCTTTTGACATGGTTATATCAAATAACTGGGTAGTTTGTCTACTTTAAACAGAGGGGACTGCAGTATGGGTGATCCAGATGCACAATATGAACTAGGCTGTAAGCTTAGAGTTGATCTAATTTTTTTATTCCTTGTTATTTTTAATTGTTCTAAAGATCAGAAATATATTCTTATGAAAGTTCTCTTTGTGTTTGAACAGAATAAATATGTTCAGTTGGGTCATCAAGCATTCTATTTGGAGAAGGCTAGGTACATTTTTTTTGCTACAAAGGTACGGATTTATTATTTTGTTTGGAGAAGGCATACCAAATTTTTTATAGAAAGTTTTCTGTAGTATCAATATGACAATGAATATCTTATATGTTTATTATTTTCAATAATATCTTATATGTTTATTATTTTTTTTTTGTTTTTTATACTAAGACCAAGGTATTACAGTTTTATACTTTTATGTTTGAGCTATAATACTATAAAAGGAAAATTAATCCTCTGTATTTGGTTTTTTCTTTTGACAGTATTGATGACTGGCTGTAGTATTGTTGTTAGAACTTATTCTAAGTTCTATTTTTGGATTTAATCCATTCCAGGTTTGTCTTGTCTATCTTTGTTTGATTGTTGATTGATTGAATGTTTCTATATAACATATATGATATCTGCTAGAGATAATTGTTTATAGAAATATTTGTTAGTGATAGATATGTGCACCAAACATTCTTATTAATCATGATTATCAAAGAAATTCGACAATTGTTATTGTCGATCTTTATATAATTAATAATATTATATATTATTGACTTAAGTATATTCACTAAGGTATTCTACTTTAAATAGTTTATACTTTATGTCCCATGATCTTTATTGGTTATTTCAAGTCTTTATTTTGCATATGAATTGTCTCATAGAATTTGAAAACCATCTTTAAACTAGATATTTTTATTTCCAAGGCTATTATTTTGACAATTCTGCATTGGAAATACTATTTTTTTTGTCTGACTTTATATAGTTAAACTATTGATGACACTTTTACGGATTGAAATTATAAAAAGTTGTTATTTGGTGAACAGACATAACATTTATTAGTATTTTGGCTGATAAATTAATTGATAAGAGAGTGGGTAAAAGTTTTTGGATTATTTGAAGATTATTCAAATAACCCAAATCGATTAGTCATTGTTAAACTGAAAAACTTATTTATGTTTCTGGCTTTATCTAGATACAAAACTAGATATAAAATGTATTTTTAAATTGGGTTATATAGAATTCTAGGTCATGCATATCATTCATTAAGGCATGTGAAACATAATCCAATGTAGATTCATATTTGGTTGAAATGGTGTTTTCAAATCGGTATATTGATCTTCAAGAATTCTCAAAGTTTATTCTTCAAATTTTGTAATGAACAATCTTAATATCTAGATTCCAATAATTGAAGATCAATTTAATTCTCTTTTAAAAGTTTAATTGGAAAGAATGAATGATTCAGGTGTTATATATTGTCTTCATCTTTGAGCTGTCAAATGCATGAAGAAGCAACCAGGTTTTGTTTTTCAAATTTTGTGTCGATTTAATTTACATCAATATACCATTTTTCTTTCTTTGTCTTAAAAAATAACTTTTTTCACATATTTGCAGATTTGGTCCAAGAAGAAGTGGATGCCCAAGAAGAAGATTAAGTGGATGAACCCATTCATTTCCAGTTCTTTATTTACTGTTTTGTTCAAAAATTATTTTATTTTGTTTGAAATATATTTGATGTTGGGAGAATTTAGTTAATTTTGTTATCATTAAAAATGTCATGAATGAATATGCAATTATTTTTAAATGTTTTTTTTAATGAATATTTAATTTTAAAAATGAAAATTCGAATAAATTTTTTAAAATAAAATAATAATTATTTTTAAAAATTATAGACTTTTGGCGACGCTTAAATTGATGCTACCGATGCTTAAATAAGCGTCGTTATAACAAACGCCCACCCTGCTTATGGGGACGCATGAATAAGTGTCGGTAATATTTTTGGCGACGCTTTTAAGGGTTGGCAGAAGTCTTTTTAAGCGTTGCCATAGGTCTGTTTTGTTGTAGTGGGGCTTGAATACTTAGTCCAGTTCATTCAATTTTTAATAAATAATAAATACTTAGCCTAATCCATTTATTTAATAAATAACATTTAAGTTTAACAGGCCTAATAAAATCTTTAATATAATTTTGGTTTAAAATAAATAAAATCTTTTATTTTTATTACTTTTTCTTTTTTTACGAAAAAATAGTTCAGTCCAAAAATAATAAAGATAAAAAAAATGGATTATAACTATTTTTTAAATGGACCATTAAAAATATTGGAGAGTTAAAACACAAAAACATAATCATTGCATAAAAATAAAGAAATACAAAGAAATTGAAAATCTTAGGCCTTATTAGTTTCAGGTTATTTAAATAATCTAGAGGGAGAAAATAATGATTTTGGGTAATGATTTTGAAAAAATGATGATATGTTTTTGGTAAAAAGACCTAAAGGGTATTCATATATATAAATAAAATAAATAATAATAATTTAAAATAGAAGGTATTTTAGTATTTTAGTTAACGAATTGATTGATTTGATGGTTGAAAAAGAGAGTGATGTGATAATTGATTTTGTTGGGTTATTTGAAAAACCTGAATAAGAATGAGGCCTTAAAGAAAAAAAAACACTAGCACAAAATGCTTCTTAAATTTTACCCTTCTTAAATTTTACCTTTTTTTTCACCCACGCAAAATGATTTTTATGCCCCACGCCCTTTAAACTTTTTTTTTCTCGCCCCACGCCCTTTAAATTTTTATTTTTTTATTTATCTTTTTTGCGTCCCACGCCCTTTAATTTTTTTTTGGCGCCCAACGCAGTTTGCCACCCTGCACAAAATACAGTTTGGTAGAACTAGGGTTAGTCTTCTTGATTTTGAGGTTCTCGATAGTTTGTTTCATCTAGAAAACTTCTACTCGTTGCAGTTATATTTTTAAATATTTTATTTCAAAATCTGGGTAATCATTCCAGATTGACATATACATGCATTTACAAATGTAATCCAAACTTAGAGTATTGCTTTGAAATGAAGATTAACAAAAGAAAATGACAACGTTTTGGGATCATTAATATTCTTTCCTTTCTCCCCCATCTATCTATTATGTTTTGCAATCCATTCCATCTTCGAGCAATAGTTAGCAGCAACAGCTGGAAACAGAGCTTTTTCACATGGCCAGCCAGCCATATGAGAGTTGTTAAGACTCAAATTCATGCATCTTCACTCAAATTAATCCTCTCAGCAGCAGCAGAATGGTAATGTGACCAGTACTCCTTCACAAGCTGACACTTTCCAAGAACCTGTTCAAATTAGACATAAAAGATCAAATCTTTATTTTCTTTTGAAGTTTGAAGTCTTAATATAACTAAAAGAAAGATAAGGGGATAATGCTTGCCTCCCAAATCTCATCATTGGTGTGTTGAGACAAGGGGGCGAGATTGTATCTCACAGTTCCATTAAAAAGAGTTGGATCTTGCGGTATAATGCCAAATCTCGACCTCAGATCATGAAGTCCAAGAGTTGTTATATCGATCCCATCTACTACAATCTTTCCCCAAGAGGGCTCAACCAAGCAAAATAAGGAACCTATGAGCGTTGTCTTCCCACTTCCAGTTCTACTAACAATACCAATCTTACGCCCACCTTAAAATGTGCAACTTATTCAGCGAAGGACTAATGGTGTATCATCCCTGTATCTGATCTGTTCCTCCTCCTCCTTGACCTGGAGGGATCACAATAACTTGCCATAGTTTCTACACTTAAAATAAGAAAACTCAGTGTTCCAAAATCAGTAAATAATAATATTTGTTAGGATTTATCTCCCAAATCCGATCTGTTTGAAAACAATCTATAAAAACACAAGAAAGAAGAACACAAGAACACACAGATTTATAGTGATTCACTCAAATTGATATACATCCACTTCAGCCATCACCAGATTTCACTATGAAAAAAAGAAGGAATACAGAGTTTTTGTCTCACACTTTATCTCTCTAGAATTTTATCTATCACCTGTAAACCCTTAATAATCACATATTTATAGGGTAAACATTCAGGTAATAAACCTAAATAACTCTTGGTCAGGCCCAAACCCAAAACCAAATATAAACCCAATAAACTCTAATTAACACTTGTAGAGTTTATTATAAGTGTAGGCTCCATAACTCAACAATCTCCCACTTGAAGAACTTCATCATCTCTCGATCGATGACGGTTTTCCATCCAGTGTCTTAAAGAAAAAGACCAACTGAAGTTGTACACAAATTCAGTTTGTCATTTGTCACAACTTTTGTCAACATATCAGCTGGATTCTCACTCCTAGAAATCTTCTCAAGATCTAATACCCCATCTTCTAAAGCTGACCGGATGAAATGATATCGAACCTGTATATGCTTCGTCTTGTCATGATAAACATGATTCTTTGCCAAATGAATGACACTCTAACTGTCGCATCGCAACACACTTCCCTCGTAGTCTTGACCCAATTCTCGCAAAAAGGGTTATAACCACATCATCTCCTTAGTAGCCTCTGTTACAGCAACATACTCTGCCTCACAACTAGAAAGAGCAACAATCTTCTTTAATTTTGAAACCCAACTGATTGCAGTACCTCCCAGAGTATAAATGTACCATGTTGTGCTCTTCCTACTATCAACATCACCACCATAGTCAGCATCAACATATCCTTTCAAACCTATATTAGACTTTCGAAAACACAAAGCGAGACTCGTACTTCCTCTTAAGTATCATAGTATCCACTTACTGCTTCCTAATGTTGTTTACCCGTGTTGCTCATAAACATACTAATAACTCTCACTACATATGTTATGTCTGATCTTGTGCAAACCATCGCATACATAATACAACCAATGGCAGAGGAATACGGAACAGTGACCATGTAATTTTTCTCTTTCTCTGTTGAAGGCGACTGATCTTTAGATAGTCTGAAGTGACTAGCTAAGGGGGTAGTAACTGGTTTTGCATCATACAAGTTGAACCTACTAAGAACTTTATTCACATATTCTTCTTGTGAAAGTTTAAGAACTTCTTCATCCCTGAAAATTCTCATCCCAATGATTTGTTTAGCAGCACCCAAATCCTTCATTGAAAACTTTTCAAACAACACTTTCTTGAGCTTGTTAATCTCATACAAACTTGCTCCATCAATCAACATGTCATCAACATAGATGAGCAGAATAATGTACGATTTATCAAACATCTTAATATAGCAACAATGATCAGCTTCACACATTAGAAAATTGTTACTTTTCATGAAGCTATCGAACTTCTTGTATCATTGTCTTGGAGCCTGTTTCAAACCATACAGACTCTTTTGAAGTTTAAACACAAGCTCATCTTTTCCTTTGATTTCAAATCCTTCTAGTTGTCGCATATAAATCTCTTCATTTAAATTACCATGAAGAAAAGCAGTTTTGACATCCAATTGTTGAAAATGAAGGTCTTCTTACACAACCAAACTCAAAATAGTTCTGATTGTCATCAATTTAACTACTGGAGAGAAGATCTCATTATGGTCAATACCTTCTTTCTGTTGAAATCCTTTCACCACCAATATTGCCTTGTACCTCATGGTTTTATCATGTTTTTCTTTAATCCTGAAGATCTATTTGTTGTGAAGTGCTTTCTTTCCCTTTGGTAGCTCAGTGAGCTCCCAAGTTTGATTCAACGTCAAAGAGTTCATCTCATCTTTCATTGCAGACTCCCACTTAACTAATTCATCAGATTGTATTGCTTCCTCATAGCATTCAGATTCACCTCTTTCTATCAACAAGATATAGATTAGAGATGGAGACCACCTCTCAACTGGTTTTCGATTCCTTGATGATCTTCTCAATTGTATAACCGGTGTTTGCTGATTTACCTCTGGGGCCACATTCTCAATAATTTCATCTTCAACAACACATTGTTTTTCTTCGACAGTCGGTATATATTCAGCTGAAAGATCTCTCAAATCGACTGTACTAGTCTCTTCCAACTTGGAATCACCATCTGATGTCTTCCCAACACAATCTTTGTAGAGAACCTGTTCATTAAAGATAACATTTCTGCTACGAATGATCTTCTGATTTTGATTATCCCAGAAACGATAACAAAACTCGATATCACCATAACCAATGAGCATAAAATGAGTTTTATTAGTTTGATTTTTATTGTACTTTTATTCATTTATATACAAAAAAAAATATGGCAACAGATTAAATATATATGTAGTCCGCAAACACACTTAACCATTTAACTAGACGCAGAATTTACCGTCTGATAGACTCAAACCTAAGACCTTAGAGTTAATATCCATTTTTTCACTCACATACAAGAAATAGAGTGGTGAATGTTTTTTGTAATTGTTGGGTTGGAAAATACATTGTAATTAACTTCGGGAAGATTTATGAATCATATCATCAACTTAAATTAAAATAGTCAAAATTTCAAAAAAAAAGAGAATAAAAAAATATTTACTCATTAATAGCTGTGAACATTACATTTTGATATAAGGCACTAGAGTTTAGGACGATCATATCCTTCAACACGGTAGAAACGAGAAATTTGACGAAATAACCCTAATAATAGGCTTATTTCCAAAAATAACAGGGGCAAACTAATTTTTTTCAAAATTAACCTTTTGCCCCTAACAAAAGACCAATATACCCTTTAATAAATTTTCTTTTATTTCTCTTCTTCTCTCTCCATTTCATTTATTTTCTTACACTCTTTTTCTATACACTCTTCTTCTCTACCACCGTTTCCTCTTCTTTCTCTCTTCTTCTCCCACAACCAACAAGTCGATCGACGAAGCAACTCCCCGATCAACGCAGACAACAACTCGCCGATCAACGCAAGAAGCAACTCCCATCATTTCAGGTGAGTTTTTCCGTCGTTAATCTCTAACATGCATGCTAAGTAAAAATGATTTAAGGATTTATGTTTAGGTTGTAGGGGAAAATTGTTTAGTGAATGGTTTGAAACCATCTACGCAAATGCATTTTCGCAGGCGAAATTGCATTTTTCGTAGGCGACAAATGCAATTTAAGCAGGCGCAAATGTATTTTTCGTCTGCGAAAAAAATAAATTTCACCTTCAAAAATTGCATTTGTCGCCTGCGAAAAATGCAATTTCTCCTATGAAAAAGGCATTTGAACCCTCCACCTATGGAGGCGTTTGATAACATCAGCACAAGTATGGTGGAGGGTGCAAGTTATGGGGAGGAAGATGTGGCGACAAGTGCTGTTTTCTCGCAACTAGTAAATCCTCGTGGATGATAAAGGTTTTTGCTCGTGAGAATTATGTGCATTTATACCTAAAATTTGTTCTTTCTTATCTTTTGGTGATAATAATATCTTAGTTGATCACTGAAAATCATATATATATATATATATATATATATATTAGATCTTCTTTCTCTTCTACATTGCTTAGAGAAATCTTGTCAGTTGAACTAACTCCATAAAGGTTCATAGTTCATCTAATACGCCATAAGTTCAGTCATTCTACAATTTATGCATTATGTGTTGACTCACTTCTCCTTTGGAATCAGATAAATCTGGATTTTAATCTATGATGGAAACTAACTTCACGATTGCTGAGTCTTTGTGATAGTAAATTACTTAGTAAAACAGGACAGACACTTTTTGTTCCTACACTAGGATATTGTAAAAGGTATTAAGAAAACTCGCCAAAGATGTTTAAAAGGAAAATATGATTGAAACAATATGACATGAGTAAAACACAGTAGAAGAATCTGGATGCATCTTTTTTCTTTTGGATTTATGATTGATATTTGTTTTGTCTTCTAATGAAGAGTACTTTAGGGTTCCATAAAGCGAGATGAAGCTACTTGTCTTTCTTCTTCTCCTTGATTGACGATGAAGATGATACAACACCAATCCTGTAGGGGTCGACATTGTAAGCGTACTACTGAATAATGGCGAAAAAAACCATCTCCAGACACACCAACATATTCTGACACACCTCTTCAATTTGCTCCACCTCAATCCAAATATGATGGAATTCTCACATGGCAGCTAGAATCTCAAGCACAATCCCCTGTTTTGTTTGTACACAATAGAATCACAACAAATTGTTATGTCCACTACTTTAGAAGTTTTAGCGATTGATGATTCAACCGAACTGTATGGGGCTGCAATCAGTATTAAAAGAACCACATCTTTGAAACAGAGGAAACAAAATTCTCAAAAACTACACCCCAAAAAAACAAGTTTTACCCACCTGAAAGAGAGTCATTGGAAACGAGTGGTGAATTTCTCTTCCTTTTACCCCATCCGGAACTATGTTCTTGCTCAAGGATATGTTCCAAGTAGCTATACATCAACGCCATAAACTTAGCAATCACCTGCATTAATAACAACAACAGAATAATCTTCCATTGGAATTATAAAACCCTTAAAATTGTTTGGTACTATACTTACCAAAGCTTCATAACATTCCTTGATTTATTCAAGAGAAGTAAAATAAGAACTGCTCCATGTAAAATGTAACAAACCAGTGTAGGATACAATAACATACAAAGGAGCCATGAGAATGATAACCAATATAGCATTATGTTCCTTTGATTCCCTCTAGCATAATATATGTGTCAAGACTAATTTAGCAGAAAACAACAGTGTAATCACCAAGCAACAAGTTGTTTCAATATAAGTCATTTGTGTTGGATGCATCTTTCCTTAATAACTAAGAACCTGCATTACAAATTTGAAACTTCAACCCTTAATAACTAGATTTGTTGTATTATTCACGCGGTAAATTTCAGAAAATTTCATAAGATTCTAAATCTATAAGTTAAAAAGAAAGGTGTATGATCAAAGTAACTATGATTCCGAGTAGAATCGCACAAGCAGCGAAGGTTGTGAACTCCGAAAGACGAAAAATGCATTTTTTGCAGGCGACAGATGCATTTTTCGCCTACGACAGATGCATTTTTTCCTGTGACAGATGCATATTCGCCTGCGACGCTTGCAACAGATGCATATTAAACCTTAAACCATTCATCCACCCCCAAAAACGCTAAAATCCTAAACCATTCTTTCATTTCAGCATTCATGCAAGGAAAACGACAGAAAAATGGGCTTAACTCACCTGAAATGATGAAGGCATTCCGGCGTTACCTCGGGGATTTGATCGATCAACTTCCTTCGTTTCGTTGCTTCGATTGGATCGTCGAGGGAGAAACTGAAATGGGAGAAACTGAAATGAGAGAAAGGGAAACCAAGGTCGGTCGAGGAGAAACTAAAAGGAATGAGGAGAGAGAGGAAAAGAAACAGAAATAACCCAAATTTTTAATTAAGGGTAGAATTGTCTTTTACCCATGGCAAAAGGTTAATTTTGCAAAATTTATCATGCCTATGCTAAATTTGGAAATAATCCTATTATTAGGGTTATTTCGTCAAATTTCCCGTAGAAATCCACCTAGAAAATAATCGAAACCCATTAATATGTCACGTTATTGATGTGCATTTTTTAAAATTAAACTAATTTGTAGCTCGATATGTTTTAAAAATTATTATCATATAAATAAAAAAGGATTTCATGGGGACCAGCATACACCCACCGCACATAATTTTAAGTCGGCTAGAACCGTTACTGTTGTGTAACGGCTTTCGAAAGCCGTTACTGATGCCTGCAAAGTTTCAGTAACGTACGTTTTTTTAACGAATGGTAACGGTTTTATTTGCCGTTACAGATATGTTTTAGTAACGGCCTTTGATGCTTTTAGTAACGGTTTTCGCCCTTACTGATACCTCTTTTTCTACTAGTGTTACTATAACCCTCAAACGAACCCACCCATAAAAAAAGATGACTCTTCCATTCTTCCTCTTCTTCAAGTTTCCAGGTTGACGCAGGATCTCCATTCTTCTTCTTCCTTCAAGTTTCCAGGTTGACTCCCCCTCCATTCAATTCTAAGTTAATAAATTTTCAGGCTACTGATCTTCCATTCTTCTTCATAGTTTGTTTCCAGGTGATGACTCATAGATCAATTCTTCTTAGTTTCTAACAGGTGGTGACTCCAAATCTCCATTAATCTTCTTACTTAATTTTCTAAGTGGTGACTGATTCAGATGATCTCCTCCATTTTTCTTAATTAGTTTTTATGTGTGGCTAGGCTTCTAAATTCCAGATTATTAATTAAAAGAAATAAAGGGTACAGAATTACCGCCGGTCTCACTCCCCTAACTAGATCTGGAGCTGGGCATCGTGCATAAACGTTCGTATTCGATTCGGGTAAGTCGTGTTTGCTATTAATTGTGTCGTGTTGTGTCGTGTCTTAATCTTATCAGTGTCGTATCGTGTCTTGACCCACTCAAAATATTATGATTCACGGATTCTTTCGTGTCGTGTTATTCGTATCTACGAGTTTATTCGTGTCGTGCTAAATCGTATTTAAATTTGTGTTTCGTATTATTCCGACTATATTTTGTCATCGTACACAATGTGTCTTGACACACTCATTAAATTAATTATTTATTTATATATATTAAATTATATTGTTAGTAAAAATGATAAAATATAATTATTAATTTATTTTAATTTATAAAATTTAAATTAATTTAATAAGTTAAATGTATTAAATTGATTTAAAAAATTATTTCACATGTAAAATGTGTAAATATAAATTTTAACATATAGTTTCATAATTAATAATTTAAATGTTAATTATTTAAAATATGTTTTAAAATATAAAATAATTATTCGAACAAAATTAGTTAAATTTGTTGTTATAAAGTTATTAATTTATTTAAAATATATATTAAGTTAGTTAAATATGATAAATGTGAAATTTTATAATTTTTAAATATTATATAAGAATTTATACCTAATTATTTAATTAGGTATATGATATTTATTATTATAAATAATTAAAAGTAGTGGAGATTTTTTATGATAAAATAAAGTTTATTTTTTAAAATGTTTTATTAACTTTTAAAATTTTAGAGTGATTTAAGATTTTTTTTAAAAAATATTTAGTGATATACAAATATTAATCAATTATTATTGATTAATATTAATTTTTTAGGAAAAAATTTATTATAATTATATATTATTAATTTTTTATTTAATATAATTAAAAGTAGTTTGAAATTTTGTAGGTTAAAAAAATTTCTATACCTATTAGTTCGTTTTTTTTAATTAATATTAATTTTATAAATTATATTTTTATTTAATTAATAATATTATTTTAATCTTTTTATTTTATAATTGTTTTGATAGGTAAAGTTTTTTTATTAACTTATAAAATTTTGGAGTGATTTAAGATTTTTAAAATAATTTGATGATATACAATTAAATATATGATCAATTACTAAAAGACTTTGAGAGAGACATGATAATTTGATAATGTTAATATAAATGTGGGTAGTTTAAGTAAGAAAATGGGAAAGAAAGTGGGAAAGATGAGCTGTAATTAATCCAATTATAAATATATATATATATTATTAAAATTAAAATTAAAATTATTATCATATATTTATAATTTAATGTATTAACAATAATTGAAATTATAAATAATTAAATAATTAATAAGTAATTAATAAAATTAATATCGAAAAGAATTATTAATAGACTCACATTTCTATTCATATAATTTATCTATATTATTTATATTTTATTTTAATTAATATTATTTAATTTTTTTTTGTATTTTAGTATGTTTAATTTTAATTATAATTATTATATTTATAAAATTAAATAATTTATTAATTGAATAAAAATGTAATAGGGTTAGAGAATGTTAATGTGAGTAGCTTAAGTCATGTGACTAATTGTGTTTATGTCGTTTTGTGAGTGTATACTCGTGCTCGTGTCGTGCTTATATTTGTGTTGTGTCTATACTCGTGATGTGTCCGTATCGACTCGTAACCGTGTTACGATTGTATAAACTCATAATTGTGTCGTGTTCGTGTTTTATCGTGCCTGTATCGTGTCAACCTAACACCCGAGTGAGATAATATCGTATCGTGTTGAATCGTGTCGGTTCGTATTTTTTCAATCCATTGCCCAGCTCTAGCTAGATCACATCCCTCCCCGGCCGACCCTCTCTCCCTCCTTCGATCACTTGTCCTTGGCGATGCACCTACACGCTATCACGCACTGAGAGGACAAGTATAGCTTGTCTCCTACTACCCTCCTACAAAGCCTGTTGCATACAAGTCCCGTGCAAAGAGAGATAGGGTCCAGTAGAAGAGTCCGTCCCTGGATCATCTCCGGGGTTATGGTGATCATGATCAGTAGGACGGAGAATATAAGGATTGAGGAACCTTTTACTTTTAAACCCATCGTGGCTGGATGGCTGAGTTTTAAAAGTAAGAATGTGGCTTTCTCGGTTTTAAGGCTTGTTGTATATTTAGAGTTGGGTAGGTTTTAACATTCATGCCCCTTTTATAGGGGTTGAGTTTGAGGGGTCATCTAAACACTCTTCTAATATTTTAAGATCTTAATTAAATTTATGTGTGGTGGGTGGTGGTTCCCATAGAATCTTTTTATTTATATAATAACTCTATATTTAGTGCTTAATTTTTAAAAGACGAGGCAATGAATTGGAAAAATACGAACCGGCGATATTTATACGGAACGACACGATACAATATTATTTCACGCGGGTGTTGGGTTGACACGATACAAGCACGAGACAACAAGAACACAACACGATTAAGAGTTTATACGATCGTAACACGGTTACGAGTCGACACGAACACATCACGAGTATAGACACGACACAAATATAAGCACGACACGAGCACAGGTATACACACACGAAACGACATAAACACAATTAATCACATGACTTAAGCTACTCACATTAACATTCTCTAAACCTATTACATTTTTATTCAATTAATAAATTTTTTAATTTTATAAATATAATAATTATAATTAAAATTAAACATACTAAAATACAATAAAAAATATTAACTTAAATAATATTAATTAAAATAAAATAAATAAATTATATGAATAGAAATGTGAGTCTATTAATAGTTCTTTTCGATATTAATTTTATTAATTACTTATTAATTATTTAATTATTTATAATTTCAATAATAATAAATATATGATAATAATTTTAATTTTAATAATATATATTTATAATTGGATTAATTGCTACCCACCTTTCCCACTTTCTTTCCCATTTTCTTACTCAAACTACCCACATTAATATTAACATTATCAAATTATCACGTCTTTCTCGAAGTCTTCTAGTAATTGATCACATATTTAATTGTTTATTATCAAATTATTTTAAAAATCTTAAATCACTTCAAAATTTTATAAGTGAATAAAAAAACTTTACCTAACAAAACAATTATAAAATAAAAAGATTAAAACAATATTATCAATTAAATAAAAATATATTTTATAAAATTAATATTAATTAAAAAAAATGAAATAGCAAATAGTTGTAGAAAACTTTTTAACCTAAAAAATTTCAAACTACTTTTAATTATATTAAATAAAAAATTAATAATATATAATTATAATAAATTTTTTCCTAAAAAATTAATATTAATCAATAATAATTGATTAATATTTGTATATCACTAAATATTTTTTAAAAAAAATCTTAAATCACTCTAAAATTTTAAAAGTTAATAAAACATTTTAAAAAATAAACTTTATTTTATCATAAAAAATTTCCACTACTTTTAATTATTTATAATAATAAATATCATATACCTAATTAAATAATTAGGTATAAATTCTTATATAATATTTAAAAATTATAAAATTTCACATTTATCATATTTAACTAACTTAATATATATTTTAAATAAATTAATAACTTTATAACAACAAATTTAACTAATTTTGTTCGAATAATTATTTTATATTTTAAAACATATTTTAAATAATTAATATTTAAATTATTAATTATGAAACTATATGTTAAAATTTATATTTACACATTTTACATATTAAATAACTTTTTAAATCAATTTAATACATTTAACATATTAAATTAATTTAAATTTTATAAATTAAAATAAATTAATAATCATATTTATCATTTTTACTAACAATATAATTTAATATATATAAATAATTAAATAATTAAATGAGTGTGTCAAGACACATTGTGTTGACACGATGACAAAATATAGTCGAAATAACACGAAACACGAATTTAAACACGAGTTAGCACGACACGAATAAACTCGTAGACACGAATAACACGACACGAAAGAGTTCTTGAATCATAATATTTTGAATGGGTCAAGACACGATAAGGCATGGATAAGATTGAGACACGACACAATACGACACGATTAAGAGTCTAACACGACTTACTCGAGTCGAATACGAACGTTTATGCACGATGCCCAGTTCTAGATAATACCGAGCTACAACTTATTTTAATTTAAAAAATGCACATCAATAACATAACATGTTATATAACATAATATGTTATGTTAATGGGTTTGGATTGTTTTCTAGGTGGGTGGCATTGGATCAATTTGGGACGCTGGGGCTAAGATCGCCCTAAATAAACTCTATCTGCTGAGTTAGATCAATTATTCAAGTTTTAGTCTCTCTATTTCTTTGAGTTATCACCGTCACAGTACACTCCAACCTAATTATTTACATCTGTATAGGCTATGCAAAAAATATGCAACCTATTATTTAAATAACTAGTTTTGAATAACAAACCATTGGTCATATCACATGTAAAGCTAAAGCTAGTAGCTATATCACTCTACTTGTGGGGGTCTTGTAACATTAAATAAATTTAATAAATCATTAGCTAATTAGGTCATTAACTAATTAGGTCACGAAGTAAATATAGAAAATAAAATGACAGTATGACCTAGAGTTGGGCATCGTGTATAAACGTTCGTATTCGACTCGGGTAAGTCGTGTTAGACTCTTAATCGTGTCGTGTTTCAATCTTATTCGTGCTGTATCGTGTCTTGACCCACTCAAAATATTATGATTCACGAACTCTTTCGTTTAGTGTTATTCGTGTCAACGAGTTTATTCGTATCGTGCTAACTCGTGTTTAAATTCGTGTTTCGTGTTATTCCGACTATATTTTGTCATCGTGTCAAAACAATGTGTCTTGACACACTCATTTAATTATTTATTTATTTATATATATTAAGAAAGGTGTATGATCAAAGTAACTATGATTCCGAGTAGAATCGCACAAGCAGCGAAGGTTGTGAACTCCGAAAGACGAAAAATGCATTTTTTGCAGGCGACAGATGCATTTTTCGCCTACGACAGATGCATTTTTTCCTGTGACAGATGCATATTCGCCTGCGACGCTTGCAACAGATGCATATTAAACCTTAAACCATTCATCCACCCCCAAAAACGCTAAAATCCTAAACCATTCTTTCATTTCAGCATTCATGCAAGGAAAACGACAGAAAAATGGGCTTAACTCACCTGAAATGATGAAGGCATTCCGGCGTTACCTCGGGGATTTGATCGATCAACTTCCTTCGTTTCGTTGCTTCGATTGGATCGTCGAGGGAGAAACTGAAATGGGAGAAACTGAAATGAGAGAAAGGGAAACCAAGGTCGGTCGAGGAGAAACTAAAAGGAATGAGGAGAGAGAGGAAAAGAAACAGAAATAACCCAAATTTTTAATTAAGGGTAGAATTGTCTTTTACCCATGGCAAAAGGTTAATTTTGCAAAATTTATCATGCCTATGCTAAATTTGGAAATAATCCTATTATTAGGGTTATTTCGTCAAATTTCCCGTAGAAATCCACCTAGAAAATAATCGAAACCCATTAATATGTCACGTTATTGATGTGCATTTTTTAAAATTAAACTAATTTGTAGCTCGATATGTTTTAAAAATTATTATTATATAAATAAAAAAGGATTTCATGGGGACCAGCATACACCCACCGCACATAATTTTAAGTCGGCTAGAACCGTTACTGTTGTGTAACGGCTTTCGAAAGCCGTTACTGATGCCTGCAAAGTTTCAGTAACGTACGTTTTTGTAACGAATGGTAACGGTTTTATTTGCCGTTACAGATATGTTTTAGTAACGGCCTTTGATGCTTTTAGTAACGGTTTTCGCCCTTACTGATACCTCTTTTTCTACTAGTGTTACTATAACCCTCAAACGAACCCACCCATAAAAAAAGATGACTCTTCCATTCTTCCTCTTTTTCAAGTTTCCAGGTTGACGCAGGATCTCCATTCTTCTTCTTCCTTCAAGTTTCCAGGTTGACTCCCCCTCCATTCAATTCTAAGTTAATAAATTTTCAGGCTACTGATCTTCCATTCTTCTTCATAGTTTGTTTCCAGGTGATGACTCATAGATCAATTCTTCTTAGTTTCTAACAGGTGGTGACTCCAAATCTCCATTAATCTTCTTACTTAATTTTCTAAGTGGTGACTGATTCAGATGATCTCCTCCATTTTTCTTAATTAGTTTTTATGTGTGGCTAGGCTTCTAAATTCCAGATTATTAATTAAAAGAAATAAAGGGTACAGAATTACCGCCGGTCTCACTCCCCTAACTAGATCTGGAGCTGGGCATCGTGCATAAACGTTCGTATTCGATTCGGGTAAGTCGTGTTTGCTATTAATTGTGTCGTGTTGTGTCGTGTCTTAATCTTATCAGTGTCGTATCGTGTCTTGACCCACTCAAAATATTATGATTCACGGATTCTTTCGTGTCGTGTTATTCGTATCTACGAGTTTATTCGTGTCGTGCTAAATCGTATTTAAATTTGTGTTTCGTATTATTCCGACTATATTTTGTCATCGTACACAATGTGTCTTGACACACTCATTAAATTAATTATTTATTTATATATATTAAATTATATTGTTAGTAAAAATGATAAAATATGATTATTAATTTATTTTAATTTATAAAATTTAAATTAATTTAATAAGTTAAATGTATTAAATTGATTTAAAAAATTATTTCACATGTAAAATGTGTAAATATAAATTTTAACATATAGTTTCATAATTAATAATTTAAATGTTAATTATTTAAAATATGTTTTAAAATATAAAATAATTATTCGAACAAAATTAGTTAAATTTGTTGTTATAAAGTTATTAATTTATTTAAAATATATATTAAGTTAGTTAAATATGATAAATGTGAAATTTTATAATTTTTAAATATTATATAAGAATTTATACCTAATTATTTAATTAGGTATATGATATTTATTATTATAAATAATTAAAAGTAGTGGAGATTTTTTATGATAAAATAAAGTTTATTTTTTAAAATGTTTTATTAACTTTTAAAATTTTAGAGTGATTTAAGATTTTTTTTTAAAAATATTTAGTGATATACAAATATTAATCAATTATTATTGATTAATATTAATTTTTTAGGAAAAAATTTATTATAATTATATATTATTAATTTTTTATTTAATATAATTAAAAGTAGTTTGAAATTTTGTAGGTTAAAAAAATTTCTATACCTATTAGTTCGTTTTTTTTAATTAATATTAATTTTATAAATTATATTTTTATTTAATTAATAATATTATTTTAATCTTTTTATTTTATAATTGTTTTGATAGGTAAAGTTTTTTTATTAACTTATAAAATTTTGGAGTGATTTAATATTTTTAAAATAATTTGATGATATACAATTAAATATATGATCAATTACTAAAAGACTTGGAGAGAGACATGATAATTTGATAATGTTAATATAAATGTGGGTAGTTTAAGTAAGAAAATGGGAAAGAAAGTGGGAAAGATGAGCTGTAATTAATCCAATTATAAATATATATATATATATATTATTAAAATTAAAATTAAAATTATTATCATATATTTATAATTTAATGTATTAACAATAATTGAAATTATAAATAATTAAATAATTAATAAGTAATTAATAAAATTAATATCGAAAAGAATTATTAATAGACTCACATTTCTATTCATATAATTTATCTATATTATTTATATTTTATTTTAATTAATATTATTTAATTTTTTTTTGTATTTTAGTATGTTTAATTTTAATTATAATTATTATATTTATAAAATTAAATAATTTATTAATTGAATAAAAATGTAATAGGGTTAGAGAATGTTAATGTGAGTAGCTTAAGTCATGTGACTAATTGTGTTTATGTCGTTTTGTGAGTGTATACTCGTGCTCGTGTCGTGCTTATATTTGTGTTGTGTCTATACTCGTGATGTGTCCGTATCGACTCGTAACCGTGTTACGATTGTATAAACTCATAATTGTGTCGTGTTCGTGTTTTATCGTGCCTGTATCGTGTCAACCTAACACCCGAGTGAGATAATATCGTATCGTGTTGAATCGTGTCGGTTCGTATTTTTTCAATCCATTGCCCAGCTCTAGCTAGATCACATCCCTCCCCGGCCGACCCTCTCTCCCTCCTTCGATCACTTGTCCTTGGCGATGCACCTACACGCTATCACGCACTGAGAGGACAAGTACAGCTTGTCTCCTACTACCCTCCTACAAAGCCTGTTGCATACAAGTCCCGTGCAAAGAGAGATAGGGTCCAGTAGAAGAGTCCGTCCCTGGATCATCTCCGGGGTTATGGTGATCATGATCAGTAGGACGGAGAATATAAGGATTGAGGAACCTTTTACTTTTAAACCCATCGTGGCTGGATGGCTGAGTTTTAAAAGTAAGAATGTGGCTTTCTCGGTTTTAAGGCTTGTTGTATATTTAGAGTTGGGTAGGTTTTAACATTCATGCCCCTTTCTTTTATAGGGGTTGAGTTTGAGGGGTCATCTAAACACTCTTCTAATATTTTAAGATCTTAATTAAATTTATGTGTGGTGGGTGGTGGTCCCCATAGAATCTTTTTATTTATATAATAACTCTATATTTAGTGCTTAATTTTTAAAAGACGAGGCAATGAATTGGAAAAATACGAACCGGCGATATTTATACGGAACGACACGATACAATATTATTTCACGCGGGTGTTGGGTTGACACGATACAAGCACGAGACAACAAGAACACAACACGATTAAGAGTTTATACGATCGTAACACGGTTACGAGTCGACACGAACACATCACGAGTATAGACACGACACAAATATAAGCACGACACGAGCACAGGTATACACACACGAAACGACATAAACACAATTAATCACATGACTTAAGCTACTCACATTAACATTCTCTAAACCTATTACATTTTTATTCAATTAATAAATTTTTTAATTTTATAAATATAATAATTATAATTAAAATTAAACATACTAAAATACAATAAAAAATATTAACTTAAATAATATTAATTAAAATAAAATAAATAAATTATATGAATAGAAATGTGAGTCTATTAATAGTTCTTTTCGATATTAATTTTATTAATTACTTATTAATTATTTAATTATTTATAATTTCAATTATTGTTAATAAATTAAATAATAAATATATGATAATAATTTTAATTTTAATAATATATATTTATAATTGGATTAATTGCTACCCACCTTTCCCACTTTCTTTCCCATTTTCTTACTCAAACTACCCACATTAATATTAACATTATCAAATTATCACGTCTTTCTCGAAGTCTTCTAGTAATTGATCACATATTTAATTGTTTATTATCAAATTATTTTAAAAATCTTAAATCACTTCAAAATTTTATAAGTGAATAAAAAAACTTTACCTAACAAAACAATTATAAAATAAAAAGATTAAAATAATATTATCAATTAAATAAAAATATATTTTATAAAATTAATATTAATTAAAAAAAATGAAATAGCAAATAGTTGTAGAAAACTTTTTAACCTAAAAAATTTCAAACTACTTTTAATTATATTAAATAAAAAATTAATAATATATAATTATAATAAATTTTTTCCTAAAAAATTAATATTAATCAATAATAATTGATTAATATTTGTATATCACTAAATATTTTTTAAAAAAAATCTTAAATCACTCTAAAATTTTAAAAGTTAATAAAACATTTTAAAAAATAAACTTTATTTTATCATAAAAAATTTCCACTACTTTTAATTATTTATAATAATAAATATCATATACCTAATTAAATAATTAGGTATAAATTCTTATATAATATTTAAAAATTATAAAATTTCACATTTATCATATTTAACTAACTTAATATATATTTTAAATAAATTAATAACTTTATAACAACAAATTTAACTAATTTTGTTCGAATAATTATTTTATATTTTAAAACATATTTTAAATAATTAATATTTAAATTATTAATTATGAAACTATATGTTAAAATTTATATTTACACATTTTACATATTAAATAACTTTTTAAATCAATTTAATACATTTAACATATTAAATTAATTTAAATTTTATAAATTAAAATAAATTAATAATCATATTTATCATTTTTACTAACAATATAATTTAATATATATAAATAATTAAATAATTAAATGAGTGTGTCAAGACACATTGTGTTGACACGATGACAAAATATAGTCGAAATAACACGAAACACGAATTTAAACACGAGTTAGCACGACACGAATAAACTCGTAGACACGAATAACACGACACGAAAGAGTTCTTGAATCATAATATTTTGAATGGGTCAAGACACGATAAGGCACGGATAAGATTGAGACACGACACAATACGACACGATTAAGAGTCTAACACGACTTACTCGAGTCGAATACGAACGTTTATGCACGATGCCCAGTTCTAGATAATACCGAGCTACAACTTATTTTAATTTAAAAAATGCACATCAATAACATAACATGTTATATAACATAATATGTTATGTTAATGGGTTTGGATTGTTTTCTAGGTGGGTGGCGTTGGATCAATTTGGGACGCTGGGGCTAAGATCGCCCTAAATAAACTCTATCTGCTGAGTTAGATCAATTATTCAAGTTTTAGTCTCTCTATTTCTTTGAGTTATCACCGTCACAGTACACTCCAACCTAATTATTTACATCTGTATAGGCTATGCAAAAAATATGCAACCTATTATTTAAATAACTAGTTTTGAATAACAAACCATTGGTCATATCACATGTAAAGCTAAAGCTAGTAGCTATATCACTCTACTTGTGGGGGTCTTGTAACATTAAATAAATTTAATAAATCATTAGCTAATTAGGTCATTAACTAATTAGGTCACGAAGTAAATATAGAAAATAAAATGACAGTATGACCTAGAGTTGGGCATCGTGTATAAACGTTCGTATTCGACTCGGGTAAGTCGTGTTAGACTCTTAATCGTGTCGTGTTTCAATCTTATTCGTGCTGTATCGTGTCTTGACCCACTCAAAATATTATGATTCACGAACTCTTTCGTTTAGTGTTATTCGTGTCAACGAGTTTATTCGTATCGTGCTAACTCGTGTTTAAATTCGTGTTTCGTGTTATTCCGACTATATTTTGTCATCGTGTCAAAACAATGTGTCTTGACACACTCATTTAATTATTTATTTATTTATATATATTAAATTATATTGTTAGTAAAAATAATAAAATATGATTATTAATTTATTTTAATTTATAAAATTTAAATTAATTTAATAAGTTAAATGTATTAAATTGATTTAAAAAATTATTTAATATTTAAAATGTGTAAATATAAATTTTAACATATAGTTTCATAATTAATAATTTAAATGTTAATTATTTAAAATATGTTTTAAAATATAAAATAATTATTCGAACAAAATTAGTTAAATTTGTTGTTATAAAGTTATTAATTTATTTAAAATATATATTAAGTTAGTTAAATATGATAAATGTAAAATTTTATAATTTTTAAATATTATATAAGAATTTATACCTAATTATTTAATTAGGTATATGACATTTATTATTATAAATAATTAAAAGTAGTGGAGATTTTTTATGATAAAATAAAGTTTATTTTTTAAAATGTTTTATTAACTTTTAAAATTTTAGAGTAATTTAAGATTTTTTTAAAAAATATTTAGTGATATACAAATATTAATCAATTATTATTGCAATTAGTGAATTATTATTGCAATTAGTGGATATTTTTTAGGAAAAAATTTATTATAATTATATATTATTAATTTTACTTTTAATACAATTAAAAGTAGTTTGAAACTTTTTAGGTTAAAATAATTTCTACCACTATTAGCTATTTCATTTTTTTAATTAATATTAATTTTATAAATTATATTTTTATTTAATTAATAATATTATTTTAATCTTTTTATTTTATAATTGTTTTGTTAGGTAAATTTTTTTCTATTAACTTGTAAAATTTTGGAGTGATTTAAGATTTTTAAAATAATTTGATGATAAACAATTAAATATGTGATCAATTACTAATAGACTTGGAGAGAGACGTGATAATTTGATAATGTTAATGTAAATGTGGGTAGTTTGAGTAAGAAAATGAGAAAGAAAGTGGGAAAGATGGGTAGCAATTAATCCAATTATAAATATATATTATTAAAATTAAAATTATTATCATATATTTATTATTTAATGTATTAACAATAATTGAAATTATAAATAATTAATAAGTAATTAATAAAATTAATATCGAAAAGAATTATTAATAGACTCACATTTTTATTCATATAATTTATTTATTTTATTTATATTTTATTTTAATTAATACTATTTAAGTTAATATTTTTTATTGTATTTTAGTATGTTTAATTTTAATTATAATTATTATATTTATAAAATTAAATAATTTATTAATTGAATAAAAATGTATTAGGGTTAGAGAATGTTAACGTGAGTAGCTTAAGTCATGACTAATTGTGTTTATGTCGTTTTGTGTGTGTATACCTGTGTTCGTGTCGTACTTATATTTGTGTCGTGTCTATACTCGTGATGTGTTCGTGTCGACTTGTAACCGTGTTACGATTGTATAAACTCATAATTGTGTCGTGTTCGTGTTTTATCGTGTTTGTATCGTGTCAACCCAACACCCGAGTGAGATAATATCATATCGTGTCGTTCCGTACAAATATCGTGTTGGATCGTGTTATTTCGTATTTTTTCAATCCATTGCCCAGCTCTAGTATGACCCAAGAAAAGATTATCTATTATACTTGTACGTGCAATTAATAAATGTAATCAACTAGTAGTTATCTTGGGTTTTTTATATATAGTTGGCCTAATCAACCAAATATCTAGTTTAGTGGCTTAATTAGTGGTTAGATTAGCCATTCTAAAACACATCTAATGCATTCTGTTATTTCTATGCAACCGAGCTAATATGTCTTGATGCATGCATAACTAAACTAAAGTTGCATCAACCAATTACATTAATCTTTTTTCAACTTTCAGAAATTCTCCTATTGAGTTATTGTGTGTGGCCAAAGACTAGGCCCACGTTAGGAGAGAGAGTTTTCTATAATTTAATAAAATCTTCCATTTTTTATTTATATTTTTCTTCTTTCTTTAAGTTGATATATGTTTGGTATATTTTTTAAAATTTATAAATATTATATTTAAGAGTCACAATATATACAACTTATTCTAAAACTTTAGTAGATAAATTATTAATAATTCAGAAGATATACAAATATATCACAAGTGACAAACACTATTAGAAAAATGGCCGTATGTATGTAACGAATGTCTAGAGTCTTCATCAATGTATGGATCATACTTTGTATTGTATTAATAGTTTTATTGTGGTGAGTTCTCAACTATTATTATTTGTAAAAATGTCACAAATAATGAAATCTTGAGTCTTGATTTTTCTAACAAGATTGCTAGGTATATTAAATGTTAAAAGAAGTTTAACATTAAAAATATTTTTTCTTAGGTGTCTCTGTGCAATTGTCATAATTTGCACTCATAAACTATTATGCTCCACATAAATTATGTAGGACTCTAAAATCCTGAAAAAAATTTATTTTTATTTTTTTTATGAATTGTCATTAAAGGACTATTTTTCATAGGAAAGACTTGATATTTGGTTATACGGTATTGAAAAGCAGAGTAGGGCCACTAGGCCCCTATCTATTTTTATGTAAGTATAAACTTGACAACCCTTTTAGGGAAAGTCTGGTCATAAATTTAAATATGCAGATTGTTCTATTTTGTATATTATTCTAATAAAATAGTTACTTCAGCCTGTCCTATTTCTTCAAATAATATACCCTACTTATTAACGTCACATGCAAAGTTTTAATTTGAACTTGTTTTGATATCATGGGTTCTTTTGTAAAAACACATTTTATGAATTATTTAAATTAATTATCTAAACATTTTTTTTTGTTTTTCAAAAAACATTATATTATAAAAATTACTAGAAATAAGGGTTTGTTTCTTAAACTTGCAAGAAAAAATATTTTGCTCTTAATTCTTATGATACTCAATTCAATTAGTTTGCAGAATTTAATTAAATGATTCAAAAAAATGAGTCTGGAGACAATGATCACAATGCATTATTAGGAATTAGTTTTTTTGTTTAAATTTCTTTTATTTAATGGAATTAATAGTATAATAATTGCGAGACTTTTTATAAACTCTTAAAAATACGTTAAACTCTAATTTGATAAAATTTTAAATCATTACATATGGAATCACAAGTTATAATCACCTTCTTATCCAGTTAGATTCGGAAACGGACTCAATAAACCTATCCAACATTTAAAATAATAATAAAATAAAAAAAAACCTTGGTTGCTGGCCAGTCGAGCTGTCCATCACGAGGTAAGGGTGCAGTGGATTTGCGAAACAGTCCGTTCCATTTCAACGGATTCTTGTTTATGATTTTGTGGATAGTTTACTAACCAGTCCGTTCCTTTTAACTAAAATTATAAAATATAAGGCAAGTTTGAATTAGGCTAATTAATGCACCATTTAAAAAAAATGATTTTGGTTTTGAATTGGTTTTAAATAAAAAAGGGGAAAATTATTTTGGGCTTACATTTAAAAAAAGAGAATAAAATCTGGGTTTGAGCTTGATGAATTAGCCCAGTCCATTCATATTTTTAAAAACTAATAAAATCTTAGCCTAGTACATTTAATTAATAAATAAAACTTTAGTTTAACATGTTCAAATAAAATCTTTTATTTTTTTTTCTTTTTAAATAAAAATGCTTATATAAATAAGAAAATATATATTTTTAATAATAAAAAGTTAATTAAAATCCTTTACAATATATGAATTCTTTCTTACCCATATCTAATTGATAACTCAAATAAAGTGTAAAATTTAAATTTTAAAAATAATTAAAGTTTAGAATATATATATTGGCAAGAGGAACAAAACATGGATGCTCCATTCTAAGTGTAACTAATTATCATGTTTAAGGATTAACTCAAATAACTAACCAGTTACTAAGAACAAAATAAAAGCCAAAAAGAAATGAGAATAAAGAGAAGAGGTTCAGAAATAATTTGAACCAAGGAAGAAACATGGGGACTTGTTGAAAAACTATTAGAAAGAAAAATGGTCATATATTTCTGAATTCATTTGTTTCTATTTAGTCTGGATTATGTAAATTAAAACAATTTTTCTTAAAAATAAATTTAATTGATTTGATATATTCGGAACCGATAGAGGTATTCGATATCTTGATCAGTGCCGCAATTGAGCCAAATTACTCATGAGATGCTAGCGAGCTGATCGGTCAAAACTCGATTTAAGCCCGACTTTGACCAAGTTCGAGGATACTCGAATCAACTCTTTTAATGTTTAAACCGAGCTCGAACTCATATAATATTTGCTCGATTGTTTGTCGGATTTTTTCGAGTTTAATAATAAATAACATGTTTTTATTTATTTTAATATTAAAACTCTAAAATAAATATATTTTTTTTTTCTTCAAAGTCCATAGAATAAACTCATATTTTTATAATATATTATTTCAAAAGTCAAAAATAAAAACCATAATTTTCCGATCTATAATTTATAACAATAATATAATATATTCTAAGAATTATATCATATATTCTTACGTATTCTTTTATTTTTATTATTTTTCTTACTTATTCATCATCACTTTTTCTCCCTTCTCTCATTTATCCATGAGAATTCTTTCATATTTTGACGCTTCATTTTTTTATAATATTTTTTTTTTGATAATCAATAAACTTAAGGCTTATTTACTCTTCCCTCGATCTCAATTGAATATTTAATTTTAGTAAAGATGTCACTTGGTTTTGAGTTGATTGTATATCCAAAAGAAAAAAAAAATTGTAGGTCTCCCTTCTTTGAAAAACACAATATGGGATTGGGCTTGGGCCCAGTAAATTCATTTTGTTTAATAAATAATAAAAACTTATTCTAATAAATATTTAGTTTAATCGTCCCAAACAAAATATTTCATTTAATTTTTTTATATAAATAAAATTTTCTATTTAAAAAGGTTAATTAAAATTCTTTACAATAAATAAATATAATACTATTTATAAATAAATAAATAACCTAAATATAATAAATTCAAATAGTGTGTAAAAATCATATTTCAAAAAATAACTAAAGTTTTTATAGTAAAGACTCTGGACGGAAAAACAATAAAGCCTCACCATGGACTTTATAAGTATAACTAATTAATTATCTAAACAGCTTAAGCCCCCCACCCCTACCCCTACCCTCAAAATATCTGGTTTTGGGATGGATGATTTAACTCAGTCCATACATTTTTTTTAATAAATAATAAAAACTTAGACTGGTCAATTTATCTAATAATAACATTTTAGTTTAACAGGCCCAAATAAAATCTTTTATATAATTTTTGTTTATAATAAATAATTTAAAATATTTTATAAATATAGAAATAAAATTTTCTTTAAAAAAATTAATTAAAATTCTTAACAACAAATTAATAAAATAATAGACTTTGTCTTTTCTCAAATCTAATCAATATAACTCATCTAGAGTGACTGAAGTCTATTTTGTAAAGAATTAAATATTTATAATTGAGGCTTAAAATAGAATGGGTTAGATGTTATTTCACACGCAATTTTTTTAAAAAACTCATCAATAAATCGGGTAGCAGCTATTTTCAAAGATAGTCTATTTTTTTAAA
The DNA here is from genome assembly GCF_907164915.1 of Impatiens glandulifera. NCBI lineage: Eukaryota > Viridiplantae > Streptophyta > Magnoliopsida > Ericales > Balsaminaceae > Impatiens > Impatiens glandulifera. The sequence continues at coordinate 33,704,041 of NC_061862.1, read as the reverse complement.
ACGTTTTTCGAATGACAAATTTTAGACGTTTTTTTTAGGAATAGAGAAGAAATAACATGACACCCCACAGTCACGGCCCTCCGCTTAAACTCAAAGCGATTTCAGATTAAATCGAACTTATGACATTTTGATCTCTTAAGACAACTCTTACCACTGAGATAAATACATTGGTATGATACAAATTTTAGACGTTATAGAGTTGAACACGAGTTCTATTTAAATAATCGAATAATTCAATCTGCATTTAAAATATATTAATTAATATTGTCATTAAAAATTAATTTTTATATATATTAATTTATTGTTATGTTTTTGTTTATTAAAATATTTATTTTAAATTATTATTTTACTGATATTTTTGTAATTTTTGTATTCATTTTATTTACTTGGTTGCTTACAAATTAGTTTAAAATATAACAATTATAAAAGCAAAATAATTATCATGATACATTCTAAATATGCATAATTGGGTCAGATGTGCCAACTCATTTAATTAATTTATTATCTTAAAATGAGCTATTCAATTAGTTCATCTAAGATAAGAAAATAGGAAAGTGGAAAAATGCTTTGGGCTTACAAGTTCATATACAAGCAAAAGAAAGAAGTAGTGAAGCAACTATATTCAATTCCTAGTAACATGCCTTAGGATAGAGATAGATAACAAAAGTTAACTATGGAAAGTGGAACCAAATAAGCTTTAGGACCGGAGTCCTAAGGCTTGGGTCCGTTTTTATCAGTCAAGGACCAAAAGAGCTCGATCTAGGTCGAAGCTTAGGAGTCTTGGTTGGGGACTAGATGTCCTAGATCGGGGTGCATGAGAGACTCGGTCCTTGGCTAGGATTCACCAGTCTTGGACTGGGGAGGCTCGGTCTAAAGTCTAGGATGATTGGTCATGTGTTCAAGAGTCTCGGTCTTAAACTCAGTCCTCTCGGTCCTAAGACCTGGTAGTCTCAGTCCCAATTAAGTTCCTCGGTCCTATGTGAAAATCTCCGGTCAGATTCATCGGTCCTAGCTCAAGAACACCGGTCTTAGGACTTGATCCTAATTCATGAATATCGATCATTGGTCTTGGTCCTAGGTCAAATTTCTCGGTTCTTCCTCTTGGTTAGGACCGAAGGTTCTCGGTCCTGACTCTCGGTGCTCAGTCCTACAAGACTTGGTCGAAGAGGACCGATAGTTCTTTATTTGGTATATGAATTTTAGGTTGATAACTTTTGATACAAATCATGAAAACATGATCTATAAGCTACAAACAACTCATATGAACATGGGCATTATAACCCCTAACCCTAAACATGGTCAATAGGTCTTCAAGATGAGCAATTTATATACCCAATTTCTATGGCAAAATTTGGGATCTTTTGAATTAGGACATCTCAAGGCCTAATTCTTGTTCTAAGAGCTTTAAAATGATGTTTATAGTCGAAAAAAATCAAAATAAGAACATCATTCAAACTCTGCAACAACTTTTAAAACTAAAATTCAAACTTTATTTTTTAAAATTTCAGTTGGATCAAACATGATCGGAATGTTAATTTTATGATTTGAAAATCATCCTAACATGTTTCGAAACATGTTAGGCAAATAATTGAATTAAAATTCCAGCCTAAAAAACCAAGAACATGAAATTCAAAATTTCCAGATTTTGAAATGAAAGTAAGGTTTTTTTATTAAGGTTGAATTGATGAAATATTTTTCGACAAAAACTTAGAAATCATCTAAGGAATGATTTTGACTATAGAAAGAATGAAATGAGCGCTAAAATAATCAACCCAATCGAACATGGGAAAAATCCAATTTTGAATTACAATTCAATATTACAGTGAGTCTGGAAGTTTACTAGAGACACTCCAATGATGTGTAGGAAGTTGTCCTAAGTCCTATATCGAAACTTGGATCGCCAGAGTTCTTGGTCGATCTTCGGTCGGGCTGTAATTGTTAATATTTGTTCGATGGATTAGAAGAGGAACCCTTAGAGACTATTTATACCTGAGTTAAGGCGATATCATTGTCGAATTCAACTTTGATTTTTCTTTCGAAGTTAAATCATTGAGCTTTCTATTTTGTCCTCGCCAGCCTGCACATGGTGACACGATATTGTCTTACACCGTAAGTATCCATTAAGTTTCGCTAGTCTAAGGTTTCCTATGAATTTGTAAGCACGGCTAGAATTTTCTCTTTATTGTAGTTTATCTGTGATCATCTCTTAAGTTTTCTGTATTTACTCTATTTTTTCCATCATGTGGAAAGGGAATAACAAAAGTAATAAATTAAAAGAAGTTAGAGAGTTTGTGCTGGAAGGAATTAAGAAAGCGGCCATCAAAGAAATTAAAAGAATTACTGAAGAAGTTAGTAAAAACCAGCAAGATAACAACACAAGTAATCTACTCCAACAGCTGCTTGGAAAATTTCTGTAGAAAATAATGTAGAAAAATAGGGGGTAATGAATGAGTTTGGAATACGATTTAATGAAAGGACTAATCTGTTTGGACTCAAGAATCAGATTACAAAGCTCATTATGCATGACAAAATGGGAGAAATTGTCATTAATAAAGAAAAAGTACATCAGATTACAATTCAATGCAACATTCATTATATTCTAGACTGGAATCTGCTAAAAAAAGAAGAATATGAAAAAATTGTTCAATGGTCAGTTGCCACAATGAAGGAACTGATGAAGGCTCCAAAATCTAAGTCATATACTATCAGGAGTAACTCGACATGGAAAACTAATGAAGTCTGGAAGAACAACAATACAAAAAGGTAGAAGATCATGCATATAAAGGAAAAATCTACTTGGTCAATACACAAACAAAAGTGGAGGTATTGAATTCTTTATTTGAATTTAAATTGCCTTCTAAAATAGAGGAAATTGTATAAAGGATTGAGAAAATGTTGTTGTAGGAATGAACATAGGAAAAAACATAGTATCTTTACCAATTACTAAAGATGCACTACTGAAGCAATTGGAAAGAAAAGGGTTGGAGAAGATTTCAGCAAATATCCATTATCTATATTTCTTTAAATTTAAGAAACGATCTAATTTGAAGGAAATTCTTGGAAATTGGAATACATATGTAGGATCCAACTGTATGAAGTTGGAAAAATAGTCTGAAGACTTGAACATATTGAGAAAGCCAAAGGAAACTACACAAATATGGTTCAAGCTCTGGAATATACTTGAAACATTTGTACAATTATGAAGCCTGTTAGGATCTAGGTAGCCGCTGGAGGACCGGGGGTTGGACCGGTTAGCGGTTCTCACTCGAAGGGTGGTGGTTAATCCGGTTAGAGATTAACACCGGGGTTTCAATACTACACAACCTGTCACAAACCCTTGAACTAGGTTCAAGCACGGAAGAGGTTTTTCTTTCAGGTTGAAGCAACACACTTATATGATGGACAAGGCCGGTTTCGGATGATGGAGGTTTGAAAATGGTGGGTCGGTTTCGGTAATCTGGAAGTTCGGTATGGATAATATAGAGTCAGTTTAGGGCGGTGTAGTTAAGTTAATGTAGATCGGTTAGACAATGGAGTCGGCAGAAAGTAAATAACAAGACCGATTTTATGGATGTTCGGAGATAAACTCCTACGTCACCCCTTCCTCTCGAAACCGCGAGAAGGATATTCACTAAGGAATACAAATACAATCCGATCGAGACTTATTTCCTGCTCGATAACACTCTTACAATTTACACCGAAATTGTAAAACACACTTTAACTTTAGCACTTAGGCTTTCTTAGAACAACACTCTTATCACTTATAGAATAAATGCTCTTAGAGTTTCTCACTTGTCCCACTGTGTCACGCATTTACTCTTCTTCAACTGCCCCTTTTATAGGTGAAATATGCCAACGGTCATATTTCACTGCCTTGAATCTGATTGGCTGAGCAGAGGTGCAGTGATTCAGTGTTTCAGAGATTCAGACCTACGGTCGTTTCCTCAGACCTGATGGTCAACCTCAGACCTGGCATTCTGTCTCAGACCTGGCGGTCTGTTCTCCCGGTATGTAAGACAAACCTGCTAGGTTTGTCTTTTACTCAATGTAGGCACTGTCTGTTGGACAGTTGTCTGTACTTGGAAGATCTTCTTTCTGACTTATCCCGAAGTGGAAAGATCCGGTAGTACTATCTTCTGCAGCCTGCAGACTCTCCTCAGACTTGTATGGATATGGAAGTATTCAGTCTGTTCTTTTGGTATCATTCTCAACAGATACCCGAATTGTCTTCTTGTACTGGTCGGCCACTTGACTTAACCTGATCGCTTCCGGTATGGGTGATATAACTGGACTTCTTCCGGTTATTCCTTTGTCTTGTGGCTGATCAGCTGTTTGATGATTCCGGTTTTAAGCTTTGGTCGATCCCTTCTTTGTGCGGTCATGTTCCAGGTATTCTTGGTCGGTTTACTAGCTTGACCGACTAGTTTCTTAGTCGGTTCTTTTGTTTGTCCGGTCCAGTTCCTTGTTCCTGCATAGAAGGTTTATTTAAGTTAGGTTTATTTGAACCGGTCTGATTTTATCTAACAATTTCTCCATTTTTGATTATTTTATTTAAAATTATCAAAATCATGTAAGTTTGCAACCGTAGGCCGGTTGTTTTGTTTGAAACTGACTTAGGAGAATTTTTCGAAAAATTTTGAAAATTTTTGGAAGAGTCTTTATCTTTTATCTTATCAATTTCTCCCTTTTTGATTATTTTATTTAAAATTATCAAAACTAAGTAAAGATGCAAATGATGGCCGGTTTCAAAAATAGCTTTATATATAAGATAGATAACAGAAAATAACATAATATATGAAAATACTAAGACAAGTAAGGATAGAGAGCCCCTATTCCGAGTCCGAGAAGTCATATATGCTCCGCTTTTTCTTCTCCGGTTGCGGTCGACTAGCCGGTTCGGAAACTCGTTGTCTTGTGGACCGGGTCTGCAGGTGCTCTTCAACTTCATCCTCTTCGACTGGAGTAGCCTGCTGCGATGTACTCGTGAGGACTGTTTCAGTGACCTCATTGAGCAGGTCGGCTATTTGAACTTTCTTTGAGGCTTCCCTCTTTCGCTTTTTCGGCACTGAAACGGAGGCGACCGCCTTTTTCTTCTTGTTTTCTTCTGCGAAACTTTCCAGCCTCTGTTTTTCCCTTTCCAACCGCTCAGCATCCTTCGCAGCTTGAGCGGCTGCTTTCTTTGCAAGTCCTGGGAACATGGCCTCTGACCTTCGAATCCGCTCGGCTTCCTCTTCTTCTTCGGTGAGTTGGGATGATCGCAGTGCCTCCTTCTCTTTACCTGCTTCGGCGTCCAGCGCATCCTAGACTCTCTTAGCCGCTTGGGCATCAGCCTCTACAGCCGCGGCGTCCGCATTCATCTTAACCCTCAGCAGTTCGGCAACTTGTTCGGAAAGCGCCTTCAGTTCGGCCTCGAGACCCTCATTTTTCTTCTCGAGTTCGGAGACCTGTCCGAGTGTTGTGCCGACCAGGTCCCCAGCAACTTCCGCCATTCGTTGATCGGTCTCTCTTTCAAGCCGGTCGAAGTCTTCCTTTAACTCGGAGGTCAAATCCTCTAAAATTACGGTTCGCTTAAAGTATTTACTGCGCAGAGCCGCCTCTTCCTGTAGATCTTCGTCGAGTTCTAAGAGTCGGTCCCGATTGTTATTCAAGAGATACCTTGTGTTGTCGGCGAACTTGAGTGCCGAGCAAATAATTCTTTGGAATCTCTCCTTGAATGGCTAAACCGCGGAGTCTTCAAACTCTTGAATGCGGCTATCAATCCGTTCTGCGGTTGAGTCTTCAAACCTTTGAAGACGGCCCTCAACCCATTCCTTTGTGAAGTCTGATGCGGAGACTTCCGGTTGTGAAGGAGGGGATTGCCCGGTGAGTTTAGGATCCGCTCTTTCATCGGATTCTTTTGATGCCGCATTCTCCCTTGGAGGTGTTGGACAGTTATCCAGACTTGTTTCGATCCGGGGAGCAGTATAGACCGGTATTTTTCTTTAACTGCATATTGCTTCTAGCCGGTCAATTTCTTGAATGAGGTCTCCTTTGGCTTTTTCAAACCTTTTTAACACCCGCGGTGTTAAAGTGTCTTCCGGTCCCACCTCTTTGAACTCCTCCGTAATTTTCCGGATGCGTGTGGTTAGCTTCCGTAGTTGGACCTTTGGTTTTAAGAGGCAAGTTCGGTGTAATACCTCTTGAATTGTGTTGGATGTTGTGAGATTCATGATCAGGTCCTCCACTTCCTATAGTCTTTGGATGCATTCCAAGTCTGTGTTGCCCGGTAGGATTTTCCTATACGGTGTGCCGAACCGATGCTCGTGCCATTCCAGGTATAACTCCTCAATCGACTCGGCTCGCTTTTTGGCGCCCTGAAGGAGTTTCAGAGATATCCTATCGGCCTCTGCTTCTTCGGCCTCCTCATTGTCTTTGTCGCCGCCTTTATCATCGGCTTTTTTATCACCTTCTTTACCATCCTCTTCACCACCCTCGGTGGTCTCAGGATTGGTGTCAGGACCGGTATTATTGGGGCTCTGGGCCGAATGCTCGTCTTCATTGACCAATCTTTCGTCCTCGGTCTTCTCTGTATCGGTTCTTTCAGATGATGAGGCCGACCCTTCATCCTCTGTTTGATGCGGTGGTTCCGAGAAAGTTACTTTCTCTTTTACTTTGCTTTCGGCCTTTGCTTTGGCTGGGGCCGCTTTCTTGTCGGCTTTCTTCTTTCGGCCACCTGTGGAACCGGGGGCCGGCTGCTTCCTTTCTAAGAATTGTTTCGATCTGATGAGGCATCTATTTGCGACGATGACGCCGGGACCGATGTTGAGATTGTGGTGAAGGAAGATCTTACCGAGAGGAACGGCGTATCCCCATGACCGGTTAGAGTCCGGTTTCACCATATCCATTAAGTTGTTGAACACCCTTTTGCCACGTTAACCTTTGTTCCCTCTATCAGGCCGATTAGCATCCTGATTTTGTCCCTTGTTAGGCTACTATAGTTTCCTCCCCTTGCCAGAATCACCCTTGCGAAGATGTCACAGATTGGGATATACTCCGGTTTCAACGATGATTTGCTGCCGGATACTTTTATCGGCTCCTTAGTTGCCGAGAGTATCTGGCATGCCGCCTCAAAAGTCTTGATCTCGATGTCCGTCGTTGCATCATGGCCGGTTGTTGGAAGGCGTAGGCTCTCTGCCACCGATGCCTCGGTGAGCTCTATTTCAGTACCGCATACAGTTGCGGTGATTTTGTCATTAGTGATAGTTGCGGTTTTGAAAAATTCCTCGACCGCATCTTTATAGAGAACATGAGGACCGCCAAGGAAATATTCCAGACCGGTTTTGACTACCCGGTCAATAACCTCCTTTGCCTCAGACGTACTTTTCATTCGGATTTCCTCGAAATCCACCTGAGATAGGTGCCTAAACAAAGCCGAATCGCGCCCCAACTTAGAGATTTTTGAGAGAGTTTGAGAAATAACCGCTTCAGAGAGTTAGAGAGCTTAGAGAGAGAAAGCAGATTCACGTGAGAATGAAATAAAATGACCGAGAGTCCCTTTTATAGATGCGGTTTGGAAGCTCAACCGTCCCATCAACATTGGGCGGGAAATTTCCCTCCAAGTTGAAAGGAGCGGCAAACCATGGGCGGGAGAGAATAGGCGCCAAACCATGGGCGGTAAACCAGGGGGGCAGGAGTTTTGGGCGGGAAATCTCCCTCCAAAACTCTTGCTTACGCCATTGACGACGCACTCTTCTTTTGAGACCGATTGAAGCGCCGGTTTTCTAGAGTTAATCGGTTATTTTGAATGATCAGAGTGTTTGCAATCTTTTTATTTTAAGCGATTTTATGTGACCGGATAAAGGCGCGGTTTTGAAGATGTTAACCGGTTACTTAGATAAATATTCAAAGTATTAAGAAGACCCGGTCATTTAAACTAAAATGAGATTGAATTCAAGAAACATTGCAGAAAGAAGACCGACAAATAAATCGGTATTGAAATAAGCATATATAAGCAATGGAAAGGTACAGCCTATGAAAAAGACATTCTGGAAATCCTTTCTACTGCCGAATCCTTGTCAAGGATGTTTGAGTAGGAGGCCGGTGTGCCCGGTCCGAACTCTGGCCGGTACCCGAGAATCAGCTTACTGATATGTGGTGCATAACCGAGACCTTTCTTGGTCAGCACCATGTTCTTTAGATTTCGAAAATGATCGTTGACCAGTTGATGGCCGTTTCGCCAATAATATGAGTCATTATATTATAGGTATTTCTAGAGTACCGTTGATTCGGTGATTGACATAGGATCGATCGAGTCACGATTTCGAGAAGAAGTTGACTGTGACTAGCGAGCTGGGTTTTTGGCCCAAAGTGTTCCACCGGATGAGTGGTGGCCGAGAGGTACAGTGCGTGCTCAAATCCCGCAAGGTCCTCTATGGTTGGAAAATCAGAGAATCCTTCCGTGGGAAGGCCGAATAGTGAAGCAAATTCGGCTTCATCAATCCAGAAGGTGTGGTCTCTGACGGTAGAGACGATATAGTTTCCCCTGATGCAGGCGCTTCGAAAGAAGGCCTTGACATCTTCCAAAAGAATGGGACCGGCCTCTTCGAGGAAGGGTCGAAGACCGGTTGCGGTTAGAGATTGAAACATAACCTCCTTTTCAAGGTTTCCATCCCACTCTTCCATACAGGAGTGGAAGTCAACGCTCAAAAAGTTTCCCAAAGTTCGGCTCGGCATGATTACGGTATTGAGAGAGATGGAAGTTAGGAGATTTCAGAAGTGTTTTATGCTTTAGGATGTGGTAAGTGGATTAGAAGATGACTCCTTATATAGGATCGGTTTTGGAGGGAAAAACTAACCATTGATTGTCAGTTTTGTTTTATTAAGCAAAAGAATCTTTATGTTTCCAAGGTGCATGGGGAAGAGGCAGATTGCGGAGCCCGATGTAGGTATTAGTTGAGAAGTAACCAAGTTAGTTGGATATTAAATGTTCAGGTGGTTGGGAGTTATCTCATTAATTAGGGATTCCTTTTTCATCAATCATAACTGATATTAACCAATGGAGACCGAAAGCAAGATAGATAGTGCCGAAAAAGGCATGAATAACAACGAAGAAAGCATAAAATCAAAAGGGACGTAAGTAAGGCCGAAAAAGACATAGATCAAGCCGAGACGATCAATCATAGGTTGGATAAGGTTACACCCGGTGCATGAAGAAAAACGACCGGATGCAGGAAGGAGTGACTTAGTGTTCATGAGAGTTGACGACACCGTTGCGGTTAATGCGGCGGTTTCTTCTCCTCCAAGCTCTCTCGAACCGATCATAAAATGAGTCGGTTATCTCTTTGGTGAGTACCTGGGAATGGTTCAGACCTTCTCCGGGACAGGTCGGAACACCTAACTCCACAAGGAGGCAGCTTAGTTGGGGGATGAGGCCGACTGACCGGATGCCGACCATCCAAATGAGGACGTCAAATAGCACCCTGGACTAGTTCACCGGTGTACCGGTGACAATAGCCGCCATCATATTGAAGGTTGCGGCACAGTAGGTATTGGTGACATTCCTTCCGAAGATGCTCCTACCTATCACATCGCTGAGTGTTAGGATCGGGGACGCCCTTGGAGGACCGGGGTGTTTCCGGTTTCTAGAAGGGTGGCCGCTTACACAACACAACACACAATTTGGTGATAGTCCGGTTAGAAACTAAAACCGATCTTAACACTACACAGATTGTCACAGACTCTTGAACCGAGTTCAAGTGCGGAAATGTCCGTTTCAATCTGAAGCAACGAATACGATTCGGATGAAGTTTATGAGGAGTCGGTTTAAGGATATGAGTGACCGGTTTAAGGCGTATGATTAGTTTGAGGTTAGGTAAAGTAAATAAAAGCAAATGAAAGAACACGAGACAAGGATTTGTTTATGGATGTTCGGAGCAAACCCTCCTACGTCACCCCTTCTTCTCAGGTTATGAGAAGGATCTCCACTAACTCTTTAGAGTTACAACAATACTGTCGGTCGAGCCCAACTTCGCTACTCGCCGGTTACACCAAACTCACACTTTGATGTAATACAACAACTCAACACAACAACACACAAGAAAGCTTCCGGTTTTAGGCAAACCGGTTTTTGGAATATATGACTTTATCTCTCTAACTTAATGATTTTCTTAAAAAGATGTGATTGATATTTTTCGCTTTTTCACTGCATTAAATGAAGACGTCTCGTTTTCCTTTTATAGCTCAGAGGACACAGCGGTCATATTTTCTCTCTCCTGGTAATGATCAAGAGGCTTGCACGCCTTCCCTCTTGGACAGATCAATTTGGACACATGGCAGACATGCGCTTTAGCCGGTTTGCATGTTGGACACATGGCAGACATGCGCTTAGCCGGTTTGCATTTTGAACACATGGCAGCTCTTAGCCGGCTGCCTGACAACTACCTGGAGATTGCTTCTGGATTTGGACAAGCATGCCTGACAGCTACCTGCTGCCTGGAGATTGCTTCTGGATTTGGACAAGCATGCCTGACAGCTACCTGCTGTCTGGAGATTGCTTCTGGATTTGGATTACACATTTATGACTGGGCGGTTGCACTTAATCAACCGGAGCATTTATGACTGAGCGGTTGCATTAAGTGTCGGTTGACCAATCCGGTTTGACTGAACTTCTTGGACAAACCGGTTGCGGTTGCTTTTACTTCAAACCGAAGTCAAACAACCAGAACGGTATATATATTTCCAACCGAATGGATTTTGCTCAATTTCCCTGAAACAGCAAAACTTTAGATATTATTTGCAGCCAGTGGGATTTGATCCCTGGTCACCTGTGTGACAGGCAGAGGCGTTTACCACTACGCTACAACAACTTCTTGTTATATTTAGACCAATTAATATATACTTGATATAACTTAGCGGTTTAACATGTATTTTTCATAAGTTATAACAATTATTTTCTAACCGGTTTAAAATTAATCTACTTAATTTTTCTATCAATTTCTCCCTTTTTGATTATTTAGAATAAATATTCAAAACTTGTAAAGTGTGGCCGGTTTTGAGAAAATTAACTTACTTAATTTTTCTATCAATTTCTCCCTTTTTGATTATTTAGAATAAATATTCAAAACTTGTAATGTGTGGCCGGTTTTTAAAAATCTTATATTTGTTTGGCCGGTTTTAAAGAACTTACACTTGTTTGGCCGGTTTTTGAAGAACTTACACTTGTTTGGCCGGTTTTTGAAGAACTTACACTTGTTTGGCCGGTTTTTGAAGAACTTACACTTGTTTGGCCGGTTTTTGAAAAACTTACACTTGTTTGGCCGGTTTTTGAAGAACTTACACTTGTTTGGCCGGTTTTTGAAGAACTTACACTTGTTTGGCCAGTTTTTGAAAAACTTACACTTGTTTGGCCGGTTTTTTTTTTTTTTTTTTTTTTAAAAACGGTTTCGTTTAAGGAATTTTTTTTTTTTTTAAACAAATTTTCTTCAAATTTTGTAATCTAACAATTCTAAAATATTTCTAAGGGAAGAAAACTTAGACTCGAGAAGTGGCTTTGTGAGGATGTTAGCCACTTCATGCTTGTTCCCTTCAAATGATGTGTTCGTCAGCAGCCGGCTGTCCGGATGCCATGCTATCTCTTCCAAGCTTCTGTCTTGATTTACCTGCATTTATAGACAATAAAGAATCTGGTCCCCATTTTTCTTTGGGTCCGTGGCTTATTAGTCCCTTGGGAATCCAGACTTTAATAAGTCGGATAACTTTCCCGGTTATGGTTCTAATCACTTTTCCGGTTCTTGACTTAACATCTTTCTGTTGTCCTAAGAGTGCCTTATTTTGTGGTGACTTTTGATTGATTTTATGTGAGTGTGTATCGGTTTGTTTACCTACTGGCCGGTTGGCTTTCCTTCTCTCAGGATGAAGCCATTTTTCCGAGTCAGTTGGGCTTACATATTTTATTTCTTTTTCCGGTTTTAGATCACATTCTTCCTCATTGTCGGTTGATGAACTCTTGACAAATCTTATGAAAGGAAGATTGTCTTTTGTGAGTTTCATCCCGTTGGAATGCTTGTGAGTGGCGGATTTGTTATAACCAATACCAAATTTACATTTGGGATGTCTTTGGTAATTAGACATCTGGCTTACCGCTTCACTAGATCTTTTCCAAGAAGCCGTGACATATTTAATTCTCTCATTTTCTTCGGTTAACGATTGGACTGTCTCCTTGAGCTTCTCATTCTCTAAGAACAGTCCAACCGGTTCGTAAGTCTCGGTTCCGCTTGGCTCACCAGCGGTACCACTTGACTCTCCGGTTTCATATTTTGTTCGGGTCGGTATTAAAACAGCCAATTTTTTGAACTCATCGACCATGTCGTTGAGTGCAATAACTAAGTCTTCTTTAGTAAATTCTTCAGAAGAAAAATCAAATACCTCAGATTCTTTCTCAGCCGCGAAGCATGTATCAGCTTTATCATCACCGTCGTTGGATGATGAGTCGTCCGAATCGCTATCGGCCCATTTGCTATTGATTTCATAAGCTATCAGAGCCTTATGATCTTTCCGGTTCTCCTTTATTTGGTCGCTACCCTCACACAGTTGGATCAACTTCTCCCAAATTTCTTTAGTAGAGGAGCAAAACATGATTTTACTAAACATGTTTCTGTCCAACGACTTGAACAAAATGTTTTTGGCAACATTATCTAAGTTATTCATCTTCTTATCTTCCGTCGTCCATTTGTATCTTGGCTTATCAATCTTTATCGGACCATCGGTAATAACATACCACATGTCGTCGTCTTGTGAGGCCAAATGCACTTCCATCCGTATCTTCCAATCAACATATTCTTCGATGCAGAACATGGGGGGCTCGTTGATGAAAGACATGATGGTATTCGGCTGCTTGAGTGTTAAGAACCTCGCTCTGATACCATTTGTTAGGATCGGGGACGCCCTTGGAGGACCAGGGTGTTTCCGGTTTCTAGAAGGGTGGCCGCTTACACAACACAACACACAATTTGGTGATAGTCCAGTTAGAGACTAAAACCGCTCTTAACACTACACAAATTGTCACAGACTCTTGAACCGAGTTCAAGTGAGGAAATGTCCGTTTCAATCTGAAGCAACGAATACGATTCGGATGAAGTTTATGAGGAGTCGGTTTAAGGATATGAGTGACCGGTTTAAGGCGTATGATTATTTTGAGGTTAGGTAAAGTAAATAAAAGCAAAGGAAAGAACACGAGACAAGGATTTGTTTATGGATGTTCGGAGCAAACCCTCCTACGTCACCCCTTCTTCTCAGGTTATGAGAAGGATCTCCACTAACTCTTTAGAGTTACAACAATACTGCCGGTCGAGCCCAACTTCGCTACTCGCCGGTTACACCAAACTCACACTTTGATGTAATACAACAACTCAACACAACAACACACAAAAAAGCTTCCGGTTTTAGGCAAACCGGTTTTTGGAATATATGACTTTATCTCTCTAACTTAATGATTTTCTTAAAAAGATGTGATTGATATTTTTCGCTTTTTCACTGCATTAAATGAAGACGTCTCGTCTTCCTTTTATAGCTGAGAGGACACAACGGTCATATTTTCTCTCTCCTGGTAATGATCAAGAGGCTTGCACGCCTTCCCTCTTGGACAGATCAATTTGGACACATGGCAGACATGCGCTTTAGCCGGTTTGCATGTTGGACACATGGCAGACATGCGCTTAGCCGGTTTGCATTTTGAACACATGGCAGACATGCGCTTAGCCGATTTGCATTTTGAACACATGGCAGCTCTTAGCCGGCTGCCTGACAACTACCTGGAGATTGCTTCTGGATTTGGATAAGCATGCCTGACAGCTACCTGCTGCCTGGAGATTGCTTCTGGATTTGGACAAGCATGCCTGACAACTACCTGCTGTCTGGAGATTGCTTCTGGATTTGGATTACACATTTATGACTGGGCGGTTGCACTTAATCAACCGGAGCATTTATGACTGAGCGGTTGCATTAAGTGTCGGTTGACCAATCCGGTTTGACTGAACTTCTTGGACAAACCGGTTGCGGTTGCGGTTGCTTTTACTTCAAACCGAAGTCAAACAACCAGAAGTCAAACAACCAGAACGGTATATATATTTCCAACCGAATGGATTTTGCTCAATTTCCCTGAAACAGCAAAACTTTAGATATTATTTGCAGCCAGTGGGATTTGATCCCTGGTCACCTGTGTGACAGGCAGAGGCGTTTACCACTACGCTACAACAACTTCTTGTTATATTTAGACCAATTAATATACTTGATATAACTTAGCGGTTTAACATGTATTTTTCATAAGTTATAACAATTATTTTCTAACCGGTTTAAAATTAATCTACTTAATTTTTCTATCACTGAGGAGCTGATATTCAGCTCTCAGGTGTGATTTAGTGTCGTGATCGTCAACTGGCTCATCAAATCGGGCAAGAGTGAGTGAGACCTCGGCCTTTATGTTGGCCGGTGGATTGAGGTCTGTCAGCCCTTGTTTTGGCAGACTAAAGCACCGAGCAAAATCCTTCTCGGTGAAGTCGAAGATGATACCCCCTACTTTGGATTGAATATGGGTATCGAAATCGGGTGTACCCCTGAATACCCTGGCATTGTAGAAAAACTCCATGATAGACTCAGGATAAACGGTGTGTTTGTCGTCAAGAAAGTACTGGAGGCCAATATCTTTTAAAGATTTTATCATTTTGTACACCTCATAGTGCTCAGTGCTTGAGCAGGATTGAAAATCAACCTGAAGAATGTTAGGAAACTGAGATATTTTTGCCTTAGTGAGAGGGTGATCTTTTGTCTTGTGAATGTTTTGATGAGTGTTTGCTTCACTTAAATATTAGTTGGGGGGCTATCCTATTGTCCAGGTATTAAATGAGATGATATCTATTAACTGCAGGATAAGAAGTTTTGCATGAAATAGGCAGGTTTGCAGTCTAGGATGTTGGTCATAGACTGTGAAAGATATCAAAAGATCTTCACGTCTTTTTAGGCGCGACCAGTTTACTTTGAAAGGGTAATGTTTCAGAACAGATATCTTTAAACCCTGATAGTTATTCCTCTTCTGTTTGAAATTCAAATAATCTAGAGTAACCTGCTTCCGAACCGGTCAGTTATCAGTTGTTCATCCCGATGCGGTTATTTGGTGCATGCACCAGGTAGCCGGTCGGTTTACTCTATCTGATGAACTAGGCGGTTCTTCCACAGGTACCCCGAAAATTTGAAGTTCAACAGGTTAGGAGGAACTACCTGTTTTATCTGTCCGAACCGGTTTCCCTTTAGGCATCCTTAGGAAGGATCTGACTAATGTCGGTTAAACCGAGAGTAAGTCTAAATTGAGAGAACTTAGCTTCCTGTAGGGGCTTCGTGAAGATATCGGCTACTTGTTGATCAGTCGGTACGTATTCCAGCCGAATATGCTTCAACGTGACATGTTCCCGGATAAAGTGATGCCTTATGTCGATATGCTTGGTTCTAGAGTAGAGAACCGGGTTGTAGGTGATTGCAATGGCACTTGTATTGTCACAGAAGATCGGGGACTCTTCGGCTATGACACTGAAGCTGTTGTTGGATCTAGAGGAGTTGTGAACAGCAACTTCCGGCCGCCAAGTATTCAGCCTCCGCGGTTGATGTGGCCACCGATGTCTGTTTCTTGCTGTGCCATGACACCAGTCGGTCACCTAGGAATTGGCACGTACCGCTTGTGCTTTTCCTGTCAATCTTACACCCTGCATAGTCTGCATCTGAGTAACTTGTTAGATTAAAGGACGAGTCCTTTGGGTACCACAGACCGACGTCAGGTGTGCCCTTTAGATACTTCAGTATCCTCTTTGCGGCTGTGTAGTGGGATTGTTTTGGATTTGCTTGGAATCTCCCACACACACCGACTGCAAATAGAATGTCCGGTCTACTCGCTGTCAAATATAGGAGAGAGCCGATCATTCCCCGGTATGCGATCTGGTCTACCGATTGGCCCTCATCATCTCTGTCCAGTTTAATCGATGAGCTCATTGGAGTAGCCGCCGAGGAGCAAGTGTCCATCCCGAACTTCTTTAGTAGCTCCTTGGTGTACTTAGGTTGGCTGATGAATGTTCCTTCTTTGAGTTGTTTAACCTGAAGACCTAGGAAGAAACTTAATTCTCCCATCATACTCATTTCAAACTTGTCAGTCATCATTTTTGAGAATTTATCACATAGCTTAGGATCGGTGGAACCGAAAATGATATCATCTACATAGATTTGAACAAGTAGGATATGTTCCTTCTTTTCAAATTTAAACAATGTTTTATCCACCGAACCGATGGTAAAATCATGTTTTAATAGAAATGCGGTTAATGTATCATACCATGCTCTAGGTGCTTGCTTTAGACCGTATAAAGCTTTATTTAACCGGTATACATGGTTTGGGAATGCAGCACTCTTGAAACCGGGTGGTTGTTCAACATACACTTCTTCACGTAGATCACCGTTCAGAAATGCACTTTTAACATCCATTTGAAAAACTTTAAAGTTTTTGAAAGCAGCAAAGGCTAGAAAAATCCTAATGGCTTCAATCCTAGCTACAGGAGCAAATGACTCTTCAAAATCAATGCCTTTTCCCTGTTTGTAACCTTGAGCCACTAATCTGGCTTTGTTCCTCGTGACCAAACCGTCCTCATTGAGTTTGTTTCTAAATACCCATCTTGTTCCTATGACCGATTGATCTTTCGGTCTAGGGACTAGGTACCAGACTTTACTACTCTCGAACTGGTTTAGCTCTTCTTGCATTCCCAAGATCCAATCCGGATCTGACAATGCTTCATCTATTCTTTTCGGTTCAATCTGGGATATAAAGGCGGAATTAAAGTATCCTTCCAGAAGTTGATCCCTAGTTCGAACAGGTTCTGAAGGGTCACCTATAATTTGCTCAGGAGGATGTTTACTGTTTCTTCTGAGGTTCAGTTCAGGGATGTCTACCAAATTACTGTTTACTTGATCAAGGCTAGACATGTCGGTAGGCTGAACAAGATTGTCAGACCGACCGACTTCCTCGGATTGGACCGAAGTGTCAGCTTCCTGTTGTGGAATAGCTTGATCCGGCCGGGTTTCAATATTACCCATTTGGTCATGGACAAACCGCCTGAAGACCGGAGTCTCATCTTCACTATCAGAATGGATGTTGTTATTTTCCAATCTGTTGTGTAGATCAAAGCCTGAAGTAGTATTGCTTTCAACCGATTCATCGAAAACAACGTGAATTGTTTCCTCCATGGTTGCAGTTCTATTATTATATACTCTATATGCTTTACTTACTGCTGAGTATCCTAGCATGATCCCGGTATCGGTTTTTGCATCAAAAGCAGTGAGTTGGGTTTTACCATTTATATGTATATAACACTTACAACCGAAATCCTGAGGTACTTAAGTTTGGGAACCCTGTTAAAATAAACCTCATACGGCGTTTTGTTGTGAAACTTGTTTATTAAAGACCGATTTTGTGTATAACATGCAGTGTTGATAGCCTCAGCCCAAAATTTCAGAGCAATGCCGGAATCGGCTATCATGGACCGTGCGGCTTCCTTGAGAGTCCGGTTTCTTCTCTCGGCCAGGCCATTTTGTTGAGGAGTCCTAGCACTAGACAACTCGTGTCTAATGCCGGATTCATCAAGATATGCAGTTAATGTACTATTCGTAAATTCGGTACCTCGATCACTTCGAATGCTATTAATGCGAGTTGATTTTTCATTTTGCAGGCGCTTAAGAAGTATGATCAGGTTTGATACGATTTCACGTTTAGATGGTAGAAATATTACCCATGTAAATCTAGAGTAATCATCAATAACTACTATGGTGTAGAGCATACCTCCTAGGCTAACAACCTGAATTGGTCCAAATAAATCCATGTGAAGAAGGTCTAAGCATCGGCTAGATTGTATATTTCCTTTACTCTTAAAGGTTGACCTAGTCTGTTTACCCATTTGACATGCTGAGCAAACCTTATCTTGATTAAATACTATATCAGGAATGCCCTCAACTAGCTTTTTACCACGAATGTAGTTTAAAGTTTTCATGTTTAGATGGTTTAGTCTCTTATGCCACAACCAGGTTTGATCAGTCTTAGCTATCATGCATATAGGATATTCTACTCTAGTTTTCCAGTCTACCTTGTAAATGTTACCTATCCTATTTCCGGTCAGTAATACGATGCCTTGAGAGTTCTTAACTAAGCATGCATGTTTAAGAAATTCTACAGTATATCCAGCATCACACATCTGACTAATGCTAAGCAGGTTAAAACGTAGGTTTTCAACTAAAAGTACATTGTCAATAGTTAGGTTACCATGGACAATCTTACCCTTGCCCACAGTTCTACCTTTTGAGTTGTCACCAAAAGTGATGAAAGCACCGGTTGCTGTTCTGATATCGGTTAACAGATTGCTGTTTCCGGTCATGTGCCTGGAGCAACTGCTGTCCAAGAACCATTCAGAGTTTCCTAGTCGTTTCTTTGGATCCTGCAAAATGTACATATTTACAACTATTTGGTACCCACATTTACTTGGGTCCACATACGATTAGTCCCTTAGGTATCCAAACCTTGATAAACCGGACGGTCTTCTTTGCTAGGGTTTTAACAGTCCTTTTGGCACTCGGTCTTGTGTATCTCGGTTTTTCTACAAAGGTCTTAAATGGTGATGGTCTTCGGTTCGGTGATCTGTGCTTTGACCTACGCGGTTCAGGAAAGGCTTTCATATGTTTGAGGATTTCGGCTTTTCTTTTCACAGGATCAAGCCATTTCTCAGATTCGGTTGGACCAACGTAGTCGTATTTTAGCTTTTCTTTCCTATAGTATGCGGTCTCCTCCTCTTCAGCGGTCCAGGAGCTTTTAAGAAATTTTATAAAGGGAAGGTTTCCTCTTGTAAGCCTTACTTTCTCTATGGGTTTTCGGTCTTTGGAGCTATTCTCTGTGTATCCTAGGCCAAACTTGCAACGAGGATGTCTGTAGTGACTATTCATGTTCTTTACTATATCACTAGATCTCTTATATGCGGCCATCTTATATTGAAGTTGGGCATTTTCTTCCTCGGTTAATTCTCTAGTCGGTTCACTGGATTGTTCGGTCTTAGGATCTAACTCGGTCTCTAAAGTATGGGTATCATTAGGTTGTACGACCTCCGATTCGGTTATAATGAGTACCTCTGGTTCTATCGGAATGGGTACTATGGGATCGGTTCTAATGTTGAGGTGCTTAGGTAGCATGGCTAGTAGGTTCCTATATTCTTCTACCATGTCATTCAATGCATTGTATAATTCATCTTTAGTAAATTCTTCACAAGGAGAGTCGAATACCTGTTCCTCGTTTTCCATGAGGCACGTGAGTTCATCATCATTGTCACTGTGAGCCCATAGACTTCCTCCATCGTCGGCTATCAGTGCTTTCGGTACCTCACTTCCTTCACCGGTTTGTTGATAATTGTTTCGGTCATTTTGATAATCCGGTTTCTGGGTATCCCTCCTCGGCTTCCTGCATTCCCACTTAAAATGTCCCAAACAGTTACAGTTATAGCATCTTACATTGGATTTATCGCCATAGTAGTTGTTTGTCGGTTGGCTTCTTTTCATGAACCTCCCAAACTTCTGTGCAAGCATTGCCATGGCATCCTCGGTGAACTGTTCGGCGGTTCTGATCGGTACAGGTGCAGGTGCTGATACAGGTGCAACCGGTTCTGTAGATGTGATTAGTGCTCTAGTTGATGTTGAGGCCGAGACTTCTTCTTCAGTCCTAGATCTCATTTCGAACTCATATGCCTTAAGATCTTCGAATACATCGTGTAGTTTCATCTTACGTAGGCTCTTTGATTCCCTCATTACCATTGTTTTTATGTCCCAAGTACATGGAAGAGATCTCAAAGCTTTCATAATGACCTCTTTGTTGTCATACTTCTTGCCCAGAGTTGCTAACTCATCTAACACACCAGTGAACCGGTCATTGTATTCCTTCATAGTTTCTCCTGGTTTCATTTTGATGCTTTCAAATTTCTGTGTGGCCACCATTATCTTGTTTTCCTTTGTTCTTTCATTTCCCTCAAAGATCTGGATAACCGTGTTCCATGTTTCCTTCGCGGTTTGGCAGTCTCTGATCTTGCAGTATGTGTTTCTGTCCACACTGTTGGAGATCCGGTTTCTAGCATGATTATTCAAGTTGTTTCTTCTCCTATCTTCAGCCGTCCATTCCTTTCTGTCCTTATCAATGAATATCGGTCCTTCGGTCAGAATGGACTCCATTTCATCATCCAAGGTAACTAAGTGCAGGTGCATGTGTGCCTTCCAGTTGGCAAAGTCATCACCTTCTAGCATTGGAGGCCTATCCTGATACATGTTTGCTTGAGTATTGAAACTAACTGCTTTGATACCAATTGTTAGGATCTAGATAGCCGCTGGAGGACCGGGGGTTGGACCGGTTAGCGGTTCTCACTCGAAGGGTGGTGGTTAATCCGGTTAGAGATTAACACCGGGGTTTCAATACTACACAACCTGTCACAAACCCTTGAACTAGGTTCAAGCACGGAAGAGGTTTGCTTTCAGGTTGAAGCAGCACACTTATATGATGGACAAGGCCAGTTTCGGATGATGGAGGTTTGAAAATGGTGGGTCGGTTTCCGTAATCTGGAAGTTCGGTATGGATAATATAGAGTCAGTTTAGGGCGGTGTAGTTAAGTTAATGTAGATCGGTTAGACAATGGAGCCGGCAGAAAGTAAATAACAAGACCGATTTTATGGATGTTCGGAGATAAACTCCTACGTCACCCCTTCCTCTCGAAACCGCGAGAAGGATATTCACTAAGGAATACAAATACAATCCGATCGAGACTTATTTCCTGCTCGATAACACTCTTACAATTTACACCGAAATTGTAAAACACACTTTAACTTTAGCACTTAGGCTTTCTTAGAACAACACTCTTATCACTTGTAGAATAAATGCTCTTATAGTTTCTCACTTGTCCCACTGTGTCACGCATTTACTCTTCTTCAACTGCCCCTTTTATAGGTGAAATATGCAAACGGTCATATTTCACTGCCTTGAATCTGATTGGCTGAGCAGAGGTGCAGTGATTCAGTGTTTCAGAGATTCAGACCTGCGGTCGTTTCCTCAGACCTGATGGTCAATCTCAGACCTGGCATTCTGTCTTAGACCTGGCGGTCTGTTCTCCCGGTATGTAAGACAAACCTGCTAGGTTTGTCTTTTACTCAATGTAGGTACTGTCTGTTGGACAGTTGTCTGTACTTGAAAGATCTTCTTTCTGACTTATCCCGAAGTGGAAAGATCCGGTAGTACAGTCTTCTGCAGCCTGCAGACTCTCCTCAGACTTGTATGGATATGGAAGTATTCAGTCTGTTCCTTTGGTATCATTCTCAACAGATACCCGAATTGTCTTCTTGTACTGGTCGGCCACTTGACTTAACCTGATCGCTTCCGGTATGGGTGATATAACCGGACTTCTTCCGGTTATTCCTTTTCCTTGTGGTTGATCGGCTGTTTGATGATTCCGGTTTTAAGCTTTGGCCGATCCCTTCTTTGTGCGGTCATGTTCCAGGTATTCTTGGTCGGTTTACTAGCTTGACCGGCTAGTTTTCTTAGTCGGTTCTTTTGTTTGTCCGGTCCGGTTCCTTGTTCCTGCATAGAAGGTTTATTTAAGTTAGGTTTATTTGAACCGGTCTGATTTTATCTAACAAAGTCCTTTGTCATTTTGCAGGTTTTATTAGGTAGACCATTATACCTGAACTCAATTACTGTAGGAGGAGAACACCTATCATTTAGTAGAATTAGTATTGAGGTGTTTTCTAGAAGTATACTCCAGAATAATATGACAGTAGTAGACATCAAAAGAAAACATACTGTCATGGAAATCACTTATGAGTGGAGGCCATACAAATGCTCTTTCTGCAATATATTCCAACATGCAAACTCAAATTGGGATTTTGCATGTTGGAAGAAGATCAGAAAATTCATAAAGGCCAGAAAGTAAATATGTAAGAAGATACTCAAGTTAATCTAGAGGAAGAAGAGAATTCTAAGGTTGATATAGAGAAATCCAAAGTTGTTGAGGATTCCAAAGCTGAAACTAAATGAAATAAAGACAATGATCTCGAAATTCAAGTTGAGAACAACAATTTGAAGAGTCTAGAAATCCTGAATAATAATTCTTTCTATCATTTAAATTCGAACGTGTTCATATAAAAAAATAAATCAAAATGAGAATACACAGTATTAATCAACCTCTTCAGTTCTTCCCTCTTTCATTATAAGAGGAATGAGAAGAGGAAGGACAAGGGGAAGAGAAAGACAACCTGTTGAAATATCAGGTTAGTATGGAAATAAAAATCTTGATTGTGATAATTAGGATTTGATATAGTTTAGAATTTACGAAGGCCTTGCCCCATTATGCGATGCGCTGTTTTTCATAGGATTTCTCGTTACTCATACAGTTTTCTTGTAAGTTTGATTGCTACTAATCAGGTTCTTTAAGGTCGTTTGATTGTCATTCTTTAATAATAGCTAGGGTTTGTCTAGCTTTGATTTTTGATTTTCCAACTTCTTGGATTTTAAATAAATGGTTTTAACCGTTTTCCCCAAAAAAATATCAGAAAATACAGTGTTAGGGATTAGAAATAAATCACAAACGGAGCTAAATTCAAAATATTGGTTTAGCGACATCCGAGAAATATTTGAAAATTATTTTTGTACATTGGGATTATTCGAAAACGTGTTGAGGGTCTCAAAATTATAAAAATAATTTTGCGGTTTGAAAAGAGGAACCAAATAGGCCCTATGAACGGGGTCCTAGGATCTGGGTTCGGTTTGAGCCGGCCTAGACTCGAAGGGCTCGGTCCAATAGAGTGGGCTCGGTCCAGGTCGAGGATGATCTGGGGTGTATGGTCAAGGGACCAAGGGTCATGGGTCCTTGGTCTTGAGAACTGGTCCTGACCTTGGGAGGCTCGGTCCTATGTCTTAGGTGACCGTTCTTAGGTTTTAGGATTACCGATCCTAGACTAGAAACATTGGTCCTAGGCTAGAAACGTCAGTCCTAGGATTTTAGAAAACTCGGTCCTAAGTTTTAGAAAATTTGGTCTTAGTTCTCGATCCTGACTCAAGAACATCGATCATTGGTCTCAGTCTTAAGTAAAATTCTACTAGTCGTTGGTCTAGGTTAGGAACGAAGGTGCTCGGTCCTAGCTCTCGGTCTTTGCTCAAAAACACCGGTCCTACATGACCGAGTTGTTCTTGAATTGATCCGAAATTTCAGAAGTCTATAACTTTTGATCTAGATTGTGGAATCATGATCTGTAAGCTACAGTTAGTTCATATAATTATAAAAAACAAAAGCTCTAATATAAATCACAATTATTGAATCTCTACAAAAACCAATTTAAATAATAATTTCTAGGTCAATTTTTGAGATATTTTAAATTGGACCATTTCAAGGTCTGATTTTTGTTCCATTAGCTTGGAAATGACGAATATAGTTGAACACAATAAAAACAAGAACATCATTCAAAAATTAAAACATTTTTTAAAGATTGAATTAAAATCCAAAATTTTCAAAACACAATTTGATCAAACATGATTAAAACGTTGAAACAACTACTTGAAATTCATCATAACATATCAACAAACATGTATATCAATTAATTGGATCAACAAATCCATACTAAAATCAAGAACACAAAATATTTGAAAATTCATGTTTACAAACTTTAATTTTTGAAATTCTTAATTTTGGTTGAATTGAAAATATCTTCTTCAACCAAAAATTCATATATGATCTAAGGAATGATTCTATACAAAGAAATCACATGAACAAGCGCTATAAAAGATCAAATACATTCAAACTTTAAAATTTGAAAAATAAAATAAAAATTCAATTACAAATCAAAATATATCGATCTTGAAGCATACCAACACTTAGATAACACTCCCAGAGGATGTTGGAAGTTATTCCAAAACCTGGATCGAAGCTTGAATTGTTTGAATGAATTTTGACAAAAACCAGTTTGCCGGAGTTTGTTGATCTTCAGATTTAGGGTGTTATGGGCTTCAATTGTTTGATGTTGATGATTGATTAAGCTTACAAAGCATGGGTTATTTATAGTGCCGCAGATTGGCTGTAGAAATACAATTTGACAATTTGATTTGGTTTTGTCTTTCTGACGAACTTATTTTTTCGTCGTGGCACCCTTATCCAACGCGGGATTAGGTTAATGGATAAGAAGGAAGTGTGGGCGTCGATGAGAGGAGCACGTGGCAGAAATTTCATTGGATAAGGATGCCCGTAGCGTGCGCTGGAATTTCCTAAAGAATCAGCACCTACGAGTCGCGATCCCGGCAAATTGTAGGTTCCAGCTGAAGACGTTGATCGAAATGGCACCATTTTGGGTAACGATGTCTAGTTTTCCGTCTGTGGCCAGAAGCTTGACAAACAATGTTAGTCAAGCTCGTTAGTTGATCTAGTGCGGGAGATCTCTAGTATTTTTAATTTTCCTCCCCTATCTCTCTCACAACTAAGGCAGATGATTGCAATAGGAACAAATTTGAATGGGAACAAGAAAGAAAACCAACCAGCAAAGAATCAAACCCACGATTGAGAATCCTGAATCGCTGACTAATCAATCCAATTAACAAACACATCTTGTGCGTTCGGCGCAAATGCGGTTTGCGTTCGGCGCAAGATGATGTTTGCGTTCGGCGCAAGATGATGTTTGCGTTCGGCGCAAGATGATGTTTGCGTTCGGCACAAGATGAAGTTTGCAAACATCATCTTGCGCTGAACGCAAACATCATCTTGCGCCAAACGCAAACATCATCTTGCGCCGAACACAAACCATCGAGGACCTCAAATCAAGAAGACTTACCCTAGCTCTACCAATTCGTCGAGATCAAGACAAACATGAAGCGACAACCAAAGTGACAGTCGCCTTGCATGCGTGGTCTCTGGTCCGACGAGCTGCTGGAGTCGGGGCTCGCGGGGAAGCATCCTGCGGTGTTGCTTGGCGATCGTCGTGAGTAGCGAGGGGAGGGAAGCGAGGAAGCGAGGGGAGGAAACCGGGGAAGCGAGGGGAGGGAAGCAAGGAAGGTCGCCCGGAGGAGAAGAGAGAAAGACAAAATGAGAAAATGAGGGGAAAAGAGAAAAGGAAAGGAAATAAAAAAATAGTAAAGATAAAATGGTCAAAAAATTTACAAAAAAATTGTTTTTACAAAATGTAATTTAGGTGGATTATTTTTTAGATGACCACTCTTTTTAGGTCGTTTGATCAAATTTCCTCGTATTAACAATACTAGGTAATACAAGAGGATTTGTGAAGTCATCTCATCCGCTTTGTTGCACATTCGACATTGGCTTACGATCTAAATTTGTCACCCGTTAAAATACTTCTATTAATAAGACTCCAACTAAAGAATAAACATAATTAAAAAAATAAGGAAATTTTTCTTTTTTTTAAAACTACTAATATACATTTGACATAAATATTATATTTAAGATTTTTCACAATATATTGTACTTATGCTATACTGTAAAGATTTTAGGTCAAGTTTTTATTTGGTTAGTAATGCATTAATTAATTTTAAAAAAAAATTAAAAAAATGTGAACCCTCTATTTCGGGTTACACGATGTAATTGGTTTGCCTATCCCGTTATAAAGTAATTATAAGTAATGATCTTCCAGGATATTTTGATTGGGATTATTATTAATTTTTGAATTTTATGAATATTTTAATAAACACTTCTTTTAACTATTTTGTTAATAAATATTAGTTTCTAAATTATCAATTTATAAAAAAATTATATTTCTTAATTTTATAAATTTATCTAAATTAATTTTTTTTAATAAAGGTTAAAATTAAATGTAATAAATACTTGTCATTATTCTGTGTAATATATTAGTTATTTTATGTCAACCTAACAAATACTAATTATGTAATTTTAAGTTATAATAGGTATAAATTGTAAAAATGTATTAGAAGATATATATAAGTTGTTTTTAATAGTATAAAAAAGTAGTAAGAAGTGTAAAAGAATATTTTACACTTATTTGTATAAAATATTTTTAATCATGATTTTAATATTTATCTTATAGGTAGTTCTAATTATTAATTATATTAAAATTAATAATTTGTTTAGACCTAGTGTGTATTATTAATTATTTTTAATAATAATAAAATAATATATAATTATTATATAAATGTATTTTAAATAAATATTATTATTGTATAATTTGTATTTTTATATATAATTTCTTATAATTTAAATTTTATAATTATATAAATATTTATAAATAATTAATGCTATAAATACTATATAATTGAATCAAAAACAAAAGAATAAAATAAATGAGTGTTATTTATTTATTAATAATTAATTACATAAATTAAAAAAAATAATGTCAATAGATTTGAATTAATTCTTTCAGTATTTCTCCTCATTGCCTAAAAAATTACTTAATTCTTTGAGCATTGACTACTTCCCAACACTTAGAATATTTCTGAATAATTAAGGTCAAAGTCGACAAAATGGGCCAATTCTTTCGGTATTTAAGGGTATTGCAGAAAGATTTGGACTATTCTTTCGGTATTGACCACTTCCCAACACTTAGAAAATTTTCTTTGTATTTAAAGGAAACGGCGACAAAAATAGGTAAATTTGTCGGTTTGGCATAAATACCTATAGATTTTCTCCAATTCTATCTGTGTTGGCATTTTTTCACTAATTTCTTTTCTTTTTTCTAAGAAGTGTAAAAATGTAGAATTAATTAGATGTATTAAAAGCTAAATCGCTTAGTTCATCAAGTTTCGAAGAATCTAATGATAAAGAAGAGACAACTCCACCAAACAAAGAAAGTGATTTGGGAAATACAGAAAAATACTTGACAAATTCGACGACTTCAAGAAAAGACGAATCGACAAGTTCGGAAGACGAATCCACGAGTTTAGAAGGCGAAATGACTGGAAATAAAATGTACGATTACGATGACGATCCTATGGTTATTCAACTCAGATAACCTAGGTACAATAATTTGTACAACTATTTTTAATGGTACAAATTATATCGGATGGAGTAGTGGGATTTGTCTTGCTTTGGAAGCGAAATCTAAACTTGGATTTATTGATGGCTCGTGTGCAATGCCAACAGATCTTAAAACTTTATCAAGATGGAGAAAAATTGATTGTCTGGTACGATCTTGGATCTTGAGTATTGTAACAAATGAAATTAAAAGTAATTACTCATCTACAACAACTGTTAGATAAAAATGACCGTTCAAATAAAGAACTTAACTTAAATAAACTTATTGTCCAGGAACGGTCAAGAACTACAACCGGTCAGAATATCAAACCGGCCAGAAGAAGCAAATGAATAAACCTGAAGTTATCAGGTTGAATATCCAACCGGCCAGAAGAAGCAAATGAACAAACCTGAAGTTATCAGGTTGAATATCAAACCGGCCAGAAGAAGCAAATGAACAAACCTGAAGTTATCAGGTTGAATATCAAACCGGTCAGAAGAAGCAAATGAACAAACCTGAAGTTATCAGGTTGAATATCAAACCGGCCAGAAGAAGCAAATGAACAAACCTGAAGTTATCAGGTTGAATATCAAACCAGCCAGAAGAAGCAAATGAACAAACCTGAAGTTATCAGGTTAAATATCAAACCGGCCAGAAGAAGCAAATGAACAAAGCTGAAGTTATCAGGTTGATTATCAAACCGGCAGAATAAGCAAATGAACAAACCTGAAGTTATCAGGTTGAATATCAAACCGGCCAGAAGAATCAAATGAACAAACCTGAAGTTATCAGGTTGAATATCAAACCGGCCAGAAGAAGCAAATGAACAAACCTGAAGTTATCAGGTTGAATATCAAACCGGCCAGAAGAAGCAAATGAACAAACCTGAAGTTATCAGCTTGAATATCAAACCGGCCAGAAGAAGCAAATGAACAAATCTGAAGTTATCAGGTTGAATATCAAACCGTTAGACTTAATCAACCGAAATGAAGAGAAGACTACTTAGAGAAAGAAGTCAAGAATATCAAACTAAGTACAACTTACAAATCGGTGCAAACAGATACTTTGTGTATTTGCAGAAGATAACATCAAAGGATCAGACTGTAACATTGCTATATCCATACAAGTCTGATAATACTCTGCAGGCTGCAGAAGATTGCCTGAAGAGATCTTTTCACTCTAGGATAAGTCAGAGGCGCAACCTTCCAGGTGCAGGCAACTGTCCAACCGACAGTTGCTATATTAAGTAAAAGACAAACGTAGCCGGTTTGACCTATGCCTTGGAAACCAGAACCACATTTAATGCAAGGCTGAACCTCTACTCAACCAATCAGACTCAAGGATGACCCTGAAGGTATCCGTTGAAGAAATGTGACCGTTGGCACATTTCACCTATAAAAGGAGCTGAAGAGGCAAAGCATACAAGATACGAAAAAAACAAAGATACAAGACAAGATAAATTAAGTGTGTTTATCTCTCTACAAGATTGAGAGCTTAAGTGTGATTACAATTTCTGTGAGAATTGTAAGAGTGTTTATCGAGCAGTAAATAAGTCTCGATCGTGTATTTGTGTTTGTGTATTCTTTAGTGAATATCCTTCTCGCGGTTTCGAGAAGAAGGGGTGACGTAGGAGTTTTATCTCCGAACATCCATAAAAACCTGTTTTGTGTTCTTTTTTTTCTGTCAGGTCTATTTTCCAACCGACTCAATATCCTAACCGACTCATACTAACCGACTTACATCGTTTTAACCGATTCACTAAACCTTAAACCGACCTCATAATTTCCAAACCGATATTCTCTAGATTCTATCCCTATTCATCCCGTGTGTGTTTCTTCAACCTGAAACAAACCACTTCCGCACTTGAAC
Source organism: Impatiens glandulifera (assembly GCF_907164915.1). Lineage (NCBI taxonomy): Eukaryota > Viridiplantae > Streptophyta > Magnoliopsida > Ericales > Balsaminaceae > Impatiens > Impatiens glandulifera. The sequence goes on along the minus strand of NC_061862.1, from coordinate 33,675,133 downwards.
TCGGTTAAAGGGTTTGTGACAGTTTGTGTAGTATTGAAACCCGGTGTTAATCTCTAACTGGATTAAACACCAACCGTTGAGTGCTGTCAGAAAGTGCTAACCGGCCAGACCCCGGTCCGTCAGCCGCGACCTAGATCCTAACAATTGGTATTAGAGCAGTTAGTTTCAATACTCAAGCAACACGGAGCAAGCGAGCATTACTTTCACGGCTAAGAAAGAATTTGAGGTATTTGATCTCTCCTTTGATGATTTTACCCGAGATGATTTAATTGTTGCACTCAATGACATGGTCATTAAGTACATAAAACTGTCAAAATCTCTTAATCAAACTATTTCAAAAAGCAAGTCTAATAGTTAGAGTTGTTCATCTCAAATCAAAGAGGTTGATGTTTCAATAAGTGAGATCTCATCTAAGAATGAGAAGCTCAAGGAAGAAATTACAAGCTGTAATGATATAACTTCAAAGGATGAGATGATTTATGTAAAGCCAACTTTAAGTTGGCTGAAACCTGAGAGAAGGACAGCCAGTTTTATGGCAAAGAAAAACTTGACCGAAAGTCAAGAGATGTTTATATCGAAAATCATCCTTTAAAGTTAAATCATCACCAGGTAAATATACTATACATACACACAACAGGAAGTTCATCAAAATAATCAAAGTATGGATTTCTAAGGGATTAATAAGCCACGGATCCAAAGAAAAATGGGGACCAGATTTTCTATTGTCTGTGAATGTAGGTAAATCAAGACAAAAGCTTGGAAGAGACAACATTGCATCCGGACAGCCGGCTGCTGACAGACGGATCACATGAAGGGAACAAGAATGAAGTGGCTAACATCCTCACAAAACCACTTTTTGAGTCTAAGTTTTCTTTCGAATTGTTAGATTACAAAATTTTCATACAAAATTCTTCTTCAAATAATGTTCTCCTTAAACCAAACCGTTTTTTTTTCAGAAATCGGCCAAACAAACATAAAATTTTTAAACCGGCCTACTTCTTACTTTTGCATGGTTTTGAATATTTTAAATAAAATAATCATAAAGGGAGAAATTGTTAGATAAAATTGACCGGTCAAATAAAGAACTTAACATAAATAAACTTATTGTCCAGGAATAGTCAAGAACTATAACCGGTCAGAATATCAAACCGGCCAGAAGAAGCAAATGAACAAACCTAAAGTTATCAGATTGAATATCAAACCGGACAGAAGAAGCAAATGAACAAACCTGAAGTTATCAGGTTGAATATATAAACCGGCCAGAAGAAGCAAATGAACAAACCTGAAGTTATCAGCTTGAATATCAAACCGGCCAGAAGAAGCAAATGAACAAACCTGAAGTTATCAGGTTGAATATCAAACCGGCCAGAAGAAGCAAATGAACAAACCTGAAGTTATCAGGTTGAATATCAAACCGGCCAGAAGAAGCAAATAAACAAACCTGAAGTTATCAGGTTGGATATCAAACCGTCGAGAAGAAGCAAATGAACAAACCTGAAGTTATCAGGTTGAATATCAAACCGGCCAGAAGAAGCAAATGAACAAACCTGAAGTTATCAGGTTGAATATCAAACCGGCCAGAAGAAGCAAATGAACCAACCTGAAGTTATCAGGTTGAATATCAAACCGGACAAAAGAAGCAAATGAACAAACCTGAAGTTATCAAGTTGAATATCAAACCAGCCAGAAGAAGCAAATGAATAAACCTGAAGTTATCAGGTTGAATATCAAACTGGACAAAAGAAGTAAATGAACAAACCTGAAGTTATCATCTTGAATATCTAACCGGCTAGAAGAAGCAATTGAACAAACCTGAAGGTATTAGGTTGAATATCAAACCGATAGACTTAATGAACCGAAATGAAGAGAATACTACTTAGAGAAAGAAGTCAAGAATATCAAACTAAGTACAACTTACAAATCGGTGCAAACAGATACTTTGTGTATTTGCAGAAGATAACATCAAAGTATCAGACTGTGACATTGCCATATCCATACAAGTTTGATGATACTCTGCAGGCTGCAGAAGATTGCCTGAAGAGATCTTTTTACTCTGGGATAAGTCAGAGGCGCAACCTTTCAGGTGCAGGCAACTAACCAACCGACAGTTGCTATATTAAGTAAAAGACAAACATAGTCGGTTTGACCTATGCCTTGGAAACCAGAACCGCATTTAATGCAAGGCTGAACATCTGCTCAACCAATCAGACTCAAGGATGACCCTGAAGGTATCCGTTGAAGAAATGTGACCGTTGGCACATTTCACTTATAAAAGGAGCTGATGAGGCAAAGCATACAAGATACGAAAAAAACAAAGATACAAGACAAGATAAATTAAGTGTGTTTATCTCTCTACAAGATTGAGAACTTAAGTGTGATTACAATTTCTGTGAGAATTGTAAGAGTGTTTATCGAGCAGTAAATAAGTCTCGATCGTGTATTTGTGTTTGTGTTTTCCTTAGTAAATATCCTTCTCGTGGTTTCGAGAAGGAGTGACGTATGAGTTTTATCTCCGAACATCCATAAAAACATGTCTTGTGTTCTTCTTTTTTTCTGTCAGGTCTATTTTCCAACCGACTCAATATCCTAACTGTCTCATACTAACCGACTTACATTGTTCTAACTGATTCACTAAACCTTAAACTGACCTCATAATTTCCAAACCGATATTCTCTAGATTTTATCCCTATTCATCCTGTGTGTGTTGCTTCAACCTGAAACAAACCACTTTCGCACTTGAACTCGGTTCAAGGGTTTGTGACAGTTTGTGTAGTATTGAAACCCGGTGTTAATCTCTAACCAGATTAAACACCAACCGTTGAGTGCTGTCAGAAAGTGCTAACCGGCCAGACCCCAGTCCGTCAGCCGCGACCTAGATCCTAACAACAACTGTTATTGATTTATGGGTTGATATCAAAGAAATATATTAAGAAAATAATGTACCATAAGCATTTTAAATATAGAAAACTATCAGCAATCTGAGACAAGTTTCATTAACTCTAGAAAAATATTTCAACTATTAAAGAACCACAATCATTTAAAGAAGCGTCTAAAATAAAAACATTGGAAAGATTCTATGAATGATGAACTAACTGCTTTAAAAAATAATAATACATGGGATTTAGTCCCACTTCTAAATGAAAAGAAAGCTATTGGTTGCAGGTGGGTTTACAAAACAAAGTTGAATCCGAATAGAACAGTGGAAAAATACAAAGCGAGTCTAGTTGCAAAGGGTTACAACCAAAAGAGTGGAATTGATTTTCATGAAAGCTTCTCTCCCGTTGCCAAAACTGTTACGGTAAGACTATTTCTTGCTTTAACTTCAGTTAATAACTGGTATTTACAAAAGTTCGACATAAACAACGCATTCCTACATCGAAATCTTGAAAAAGATGTATATATGCATCCTCCTGAAGGATTCACTGAAGGAACAATCAACTAGGTTTGTCATCTCACTAAAAGTCTTTATGGTTTAAAACAAGCCTCAAGACAATAGAATCTTCAATTTTCTAATCGTTTACTTGAATATAATTTTATACCGTCTGTTAACGATAATTGTCCTTTCATACTGCATTATTAGTTTATGTTGATGACATATTAATTGCAAGAGATAATATGAAAATAATTCAAGATGTTAAATGTTTTCTTAATCAAAAGTTTTCAATTAAAGATTTAGGAACTGTAAAATATTTTTTGGGTCTTGAATTAAAACGAACTTGCGATGGTTTATATGTAAATCTAACGCAAATATGTTCTCGGTATTTTGGCTGACACAGGCTTAACTGGTTGTAAACCCGCAGATGTTCCTATGTCAAAAGGGATTATACTTAACGATCAAAATAGTCCTATTATGTCGGAACCAGAAAAATTCAAAAGATTAGTTGGACGACTAATATATTTGAATTTTTCTCGTCCTCATATTGGTTTTAGCGTACAACAGTTAAGCCAGTACATGCAGAAACCCATTTTAATACATTGAGAGGCTGCACTTCAGGTTGTTCGATACTTAAAAGGTACTCATTCACTGGGGTTGTTTTACCCGTGTGCTTCTAATGGTTTACTTGAGAGTTTTCAGATGCCGATTGGGCAACCTGCTCCGATAGTCGACGATCCGTTACAGGATATTGTGTTAAATACGGAGACGCTCTGGTTTCTGGAAAACAAAGAAACAAAATACTATGTCTAGATCTTCAGCTGAAGCTGAATATCGAAGCACGGCTACTACAGTTTGTGAACTCAAATGGCTAATATATTTGCTAAGAGACTTTCATATTCCTGTTCAGCTTTCAATTCCTTTAAGATGTGACAATCAAGCTGCAATTCATATTGCCGAAAATCCTGTCTTTCACGAAAGAACCAAGCATTTAGATATCGAATATCACCTTGTTCGCGACAACTTCAAACAAGGATTTATTTTACCACAACACGTCTATTATAAATCACAAGAGGCTATCATTTTTACAAAACCTTTGGATCGTGGACTATTTTATAATCTTCGAGACAAGATGAATCTTAAAGATGTTCATCTTGAGGAAGGGATGTAAGAATGTAGAATTAATTAGATGTATTAAAAACTAAAGGGAATAGTTGTACTAATGAGTTTATTAAGAACTAAATTTTTAATTTGACCTGTATAATGGGGTTTATGACCTTTGTAATTAATAATGATTTTTTTAACTCTATTGTTTGGTTTTCTCTACTGTTTCGTTTTCTCTCAAGTTTGAAACCCTAAATATGATTTCAAGAAGTGTTTTATTTTATAAGTATAGGGATCTTGTTTAATTTTTTATGCTTATGAATTGTGTGTCAATTTTCATATATAGTAATTGTGATTGAATTTATAAATATAAGTTTGTGTTTGATTATATAAGGATGTATAAAGGTTTGTGTTTGATTATATTTAGAATGTGTGTATGAATTGTGTTTGGATGTGAGGATGTGTATGTATTGTATTTAATTTTGAAGTATAGGATTGTGTTTAGTTTCTTAATGATAGGGATTGTGCTTAATGTTGGAATTTTAATCGAAATTAATTATGAAGGGATCAATATCGACAAATTTGGCTAGAATCTTTCGGTATTATACCACCTCATTTCCGAAAGAATTGATTAATTTTTTCGGTATCGACCTCTTTCCCAATTTTTTGTGGTTAAGGAGTCAAAGTCGACGGAATTGGCCAATTATTTCGATGGTATTTAAGAGTATTGCCAAAAGATTTAGAATATTCTTTCGGCATTGATTAATATAGTATTGATTAATATATATTTTGGGTAAATTCTTAAAATAGTAAATTTTTATTATTTAAAATTTAATATAATGAGATTTTAAAAAATATAAATAATTTGAATTTTACAATTTCATACAATTTTATAGGTAAAATTGAATTAATATTTATTGATTTAAAAGATATATTCAAATGAATTAATTAATTTTAGTAAATATAATTTTTTAGAGTGTTATTTATTTATTATTAATTAATTACATAATTTAAAAAAAATAATGTCCATAGATTTGAATTAATTCTCTCGGTATTTCACCTCGACTAAAGAATTACTCAATTTTTTTAGCATTAACTCCTTTCCAACACTCTGAAAAATTTTCGGGTAATTAAGGCCAAAGCCAACAGAATTATGCAAATTTGTCGGCCATTAAATAAACGTTAATACCGTTAGTGTTATCAAATCTTTCGGTATTGACTATTTAAATTGGGTTTTTAGCAGAAACCCTCCCATGCACTCTATCCTTCTTCTCTCTACCAAAACACTTCGCTTTCGCCTTCACCGTGAAGTTGTCATATCTCACCATCCGTTCACCATCCGTGTGTTCGCCACCTCATCCAATGCTCGTCGTCTGTTCGCCGCCTCCCTTTGAACTGGTAAGTTATCCTTTGAGTTTAGGGCTAGATTTGTGATTTAAGGCTAAATTTGTGAATCTCTAATCTCTTTGCATTGCTCTTTTTAAAAGTCTTATTGCTTTCATCTTCACATATATCCTACAACAGTTATTCTATAAGATTGATTAGGTTTCTATATGTAACAATGTATATTTGATTCACATAAATAGTCATAACGTTGAGTATTTCAATATATTGTTTATTTCAATCTTTCTAGACTCTGGAGCAGTAATATTGATACATTAATATTGATCTTTAAATAGATTGTATGGTATTTAGAATATTATCCAAAACCAGTACCCTTCCAATTTGACTTCATATAACACTGATTCTTTTTAATACGTTACAACAAACATTACAACAAATTGTAATTAACTTTCTCTCTAAAGCATCATCACCATTAACCCAACTATCATCAATTGGCTTATCCAAAAGAGAAGAGTCATCCATCTTTATCTAAAACCTTTAATTCACTTTGCTTTCTTCTTTTCCACAACTTCTTAAAGATTTATTCTCTCCCTCTTCATTATTTTTGTTTTGTTTTTTCTTACCTTTTTGTTTGTTGGTGTTGGTGTACGATGGGTGAGAAGTTGCAGAGAATTGTTTTCTACTTTTGCAGGTTCTTCCTCCACGAGGAGACGATGTCCCAACAAGAATATCGAACTTGCGAGAAGGCCCCGGAGATTGAGGGTGCCATTGAGTTTCGGAGATGTGGATGGGAGGCCATATGGTGATGTTAGACATATGTGGTTTAGGCATGTGAGGTCGATGGTGTAGGACCCCGTACACATCAAGCATTGCCAGCTAAATTGAAGGACTTTAAGTACTGAACAAATGGATTCACTATGGCGTGCTATGATGGTGAGAAATTGAGCACGCATTTAATTAACATTCAAATAGAGTTTTATAACATTTACTGATTTTTATTTTTCAAGATTCATTCAAGAGTACAAATATCTCTATGGATACATTCAGAGAGATCGGGATGGCACACACCAAGTAGATATGGGATAGGTGGCGCTCTGATTTGAGTCGAGACTACGTCCGGATTTATGACAAAGATGAGGCAGTTGTACTTGTGCGTTCCCACGAGGCTATGATCCAGTGGATTGGAAGTTCATCTGCAGACACTAGTACTTCCCCAAGAGCTTCAAGGTACATACAATTTCAGAATTGAAATATTTAACAACGACACTAGTTCTAACTTCATTATTATTTTAAATGCAGAATAAGAGAAATATAAATATTGGCAACAGAAAGAAGTGATATTTTCGCACCATACGGGCAATAAACCATTTTTCACATGTACTTGAAAATTGGTATGTACATTATTCAATTAAACCTACTATAAATAATGTTACTAATTTACCGATGAACCATTTATTTAAACAGGAAGCTGAACTCGAACACTGACCGACTATTATAGAGAAGTTTAGAAGGATCAAAACCCTGAGAGCCAACAAAGACAACCCGACCCCAACTCTAGACCAACGGTCACAACAGAAGATCGTAAGTTAATAAATAAATTTATTTGAAAATTTAATAGAACTATATATATATATATAGCTTATACGATGAAACTTTAAAATGTGTAGGTGGAGATGGAGCAAGTGATTAACAACACACCAGGTATCTCTAACTTTGATGTGATCGAGATTGTGTTCGGGACCTAACTACACATGACCGTTATGGTATGGGTTCAGGCGTGCGACCAACACACTTTCACGGGAGGTGAACGAGCAGCTCTAGGAGCGTGTTGATAAACTCACCAATAACTAGGTGATAATGCAAGTAGAGTTAGCGGAATCTAAACGACATATTGCAATTTTATTTGCACAGTTACAGAATCAACCACCACCCCCAAGTTAATACGTTTTAGTATATGTTTATTTCATTCTTTATGTATATTTTAGATTAGTTTATCGTATTTAAAGACAATTATGATACATTTTAATTGAGAATTTTTGAAATGTAATGAAATTTTTGTATTGCATTTCTTTTGATTTTCTTTTGGTTTGGCAGATAATAGGGTAAGGTTATGTAAAAAATGAATAGGCAATTCAATTTTTATTTAGTGGAAATACCAACCGATTTTATCAAATCTAATGGCAAAGGTCCTATACCGATGGATGTTATCAAATCTGTCGACAAAGGTGAAAGGTCCTATACTGACAGACGTTATTAAATTTGTCGGCAAAGGTCTTATACCTAATATATAATTAATATTAGTAATATTAATCAAAAAATTTTAACCTAATTGGATAAGCGGCGACCGCTCTTTTCTAACCTAATATCTAATATTAATAGTAATTTTTTAACCTAATCGACTAAGCGGCCATCATTTTATATTATAAGTTTCTAAGTCTAACCCTAAATCACAGCCGTCATTTTCTATTTCATATCTTTTAACTTATCTCTTCAATGATTCTATCGATCTTCAAATTCACATAATAATTTTCTAATCCTAATCCTAAATCCCTACTAAGTCGCCGGTCATTTTCTATTTCTTCAAGTTTACAAATTCGTAACAACAAATCAACAATCATATTTTGAGAAAATGATGTTACTTATTCAATTATTTGTTTAATTTTTTCTTATTCGTATTGTTTATCTTTAATCTTTACTACTTTATAAATTAAAATATCAATCATTAAATATTTTCTTATTGTAGAGTAGTGATATCATATCATCATTATTATCTCAAATCAGGCTATTACAAAAAACAAATCACCCGGTAGGTATTTTTTTTTCTCATTTTTGAAGTCTTGAAGTCTAGATCTAGTTAAATACTTTTACTAAACTCTAGTTTAAATATTTTAGGTTAAAATGACGAAGAAGACTATAAATGATAAAGATCGAATAAAATTTCGAAAATATGAGTTTGGTGCTTCTAAAAGAAATATCAAGAAACGACATGAGGCAATGACCGAATGATTAGTGGGTTCGATTTCAAAATTGTTCAATGCTAAAAATAAACGTTATCTACCTTTAAGTCAAGATGATAATGAAGAAAATGATAGAGTAAGAGTAGAAGATGAAATATTGGAACAGCCTATTAGTAATCTTGAGGATGAAGTGGTCCAAGTGGATAATGAAGAAAATGTTAGAGTGAGAGTAGAAGATGAAATATTGGAACAAACTATTAGTAATCTTGAGGATGAAGTGGTCCAAGTGGATAATGAATAAAATAATTGGATTGAAGATAATATACTTGAACAACCAATGACTAGGGATGTTAATATTGAATTTGAAAAGGATGTTGACGTTAATTATGATCCAGGGTTGTGGGGAAATATGAATGATTCAAAAAGGATAATGTTAGTTCAACGAGGTCCTATTAAGATTTTAAAAGATGAGTTTCCTAAGGATAATATAAGTGGGAGACGTTTTTCCTCTAATTTTTACGTTTCTATTCTTCTCAATGGTGAGAAACAAGAAAGGAAATGGCTCATTTATTCAAATGAGTTGAATAAGGTCTTTTGTTTTTATTGCAAATTATTTAAGCATAATACTATGACAAATAGTTTGGCCGGAGATGAAAATAATGATTGGAGTAACCTTTATTCAAAGATTAAAGACTATGAAAGTAATTCAAAACACATCCTCAATGTTCTAAGATGTAATGAATTGGAGAAAGGACTACAACAAAATACAACAATTGACAAAAAGAGGGAAGAACTAATCAACAAAGAGATAAATCGTTGGAAGTTAATACTAACTCGATTAATTGGGAGTGTAAAGTATCTTTCACGAAATAATTTTCCTTTTCGTGGGTCTAGTGAGAAGATTTATGAGAATAATAATGGACTTTTTTATCAGCTTATTGAATTTCTTGCGGAATTTAATTCTACTATGAAAGAACACCTTCAACTGATGGTAGATAAAATAATTCACTATCATTATCTTAGCCACAAAATTCAAAATGAATTGATAAGTTTGTTGGCGGAAGAGATAAAAGAAAAAAATCCTCAAGAAGATTTCAAAAGCTAAATATTTTTCCATTATCCTAGACTGTACTCCGGATATAAGTCATCAAGAACAAATGACTATTGTTATAAGATGTGTGGATATTGATGATATTATTGTCAAGGTGCATGAGTTCTTTATTGGGTTTATAAATGTTGAAGACACGTCGGGGCTTGGACTTTTCAAACGACTAAAAGATGTTTTGATTGAACTTCACCTCAACATTGATGATATAAGAGGACAAGGTTATGACAATGGCTCCAATATGAAAGGTAAACATCAAGGTGTACAAAAAAAGCTTACTTGATGTAAATCCTAGAGCATTTTATATTCTGTGTGGATGTCATAGTTTAAACCTTGTTATATGTGATATTACAAAATCTTGTGACCAAGCAAAATATTTTTTTGGATATCTTCAAAAGATTTATACATTGTTTTCGAGTTCAACACAACGGTGGGATCTTCTTAAAACATTTGTGAAGAATTTGACACCAAAGTCCTTGTCAACGACTCGTTGGAAAAGTCGTATTGAAAGTGTTAGAGCAATAAAAAATCAATTAGTAGAGTTTAGAGATGCTCTGGTTGAATTATTTATTACGGAAAAGCATGATCAAATTGGGAGGATAGAAGTTAAAGGCTTGTGGATGTATATTTTAGAAGATTTTGAGTTATTAATTAGCTTATGCATTTGGTACATACTTTTAGATAAAGTTAATCATGTTAGTAAATTGCTTCAACAAGAATATATGGAAATTGATGATGCAATTACAAGATTGAAGGAGCTCATTATATATTTTGAAAATGTTAGAGAATGTGGTTTTGAAGATTTGATGGAGGAAACTAGAACACTTGCACGTAAAGTTGGCATTGATCCAGTGTTTGTTCAAAAAAGAGTTTCTCGAAGATCGAAGAAATTTGATGAGGGTGTGAATGATTATGCCGATGGTAATCAATCATTAGAGGATAAATTTAGAATTACATATTTTCTCCGCATTATAGACCAAGCTCTTACATCGCTTCGGGATCGGTTTGAACAACTTGAATGTTTTGAAGAACTCTTTGGATTTTTGTTCAATGGAAAATTCAAAAGTGTTAGTGAAGAGAAATTGAGGAAGGATTGCACTAAATTAGAAAATTTCTTGAAACGCAATCAACAAATGGACATTGATGGGGATGCGTTATTTAAAGAGCTCAGTAATTTGAAGACAATATTACCGGCAGAAGTAAAATGATCAATTGACATCCTTAATTTTACAAGGTCATTATGGGAAGCAGGTTGTCACAAGAAAGATTAAATGGATTAGCGATGATATCAATTGAAAAGGAGTGCTTAGAACAATTAGAATATGATGACTTAATTGAAAATTTTGCTTCCAAAAATGCAAGGAGAAGTATGTTTTCATAGTTTGTTTGTTTTTTTAGATCGATATGTGTATTTTCATAGTTGTTAATTATTATTGTATCTTTTTTTCATATAAAATTTATTATATTAATGTTTTTGATATTTATTATGAAATGTTTTATATATGAGATATTGTTGTTATATATTTAATTCAGATTATATATTTTGTTAATTAAAATATTGATAATTATTAATTAAAAAATTTTAAAAAAAAATTATTTATAGTGTTATGGGCCTTAAAATGTAAAATTACATTGGCCCCCAATCCTCAGGACCAGGCCGGCCGTGCAAAGGTCCTATACTGACAGACGTTATCAAATTTGTCGGCAAAGGTCTTATACGTTAGATAAAATAGATATTTGATTAGTAAGTAATAAACTATCTACAGAACTTAACCAAATCCACCGTTTGTGCAGGAAATAAAGGAATCAGCTACAAATCAGGAATCAACTACAAATCAATCTCATATCTACGAATCGGTCTAGTCCTTAATTCGGCTGACTGATATTAAAAAGGCGACGCAAACTAGTCTCATATACATCAACTCTATACTCAGCTATATATTCAGAAGAAAATTGGTTCACCGCTCAGCTAATGTGAAGGAAGAGAAATCGGTCTCTCCATTTTGGCAGCATGACCGGTAATTATAAAAGACGGTGCAACCGATGGCTTGTCTGATAATTTACTTAGTATAACCTAGCCATCATACAAGACAAAATCAGTAGCTTGACCGGTCAGATCCAAAAGAAAAAATCAGTTATATGCCAAGAAAGATTTTTTTTGAGAACAATTGATAGTTCCTATCTTAGTACAACATAAATCTTTTCCGGAAAATACAGAAGGAAACCTTCACATAATCAAGATGTACTATTGCCACTTTAGTACAAGTCTGATGAAAACTTTTGGAATATAGAGGCCTGCTGAAGAAAGTCAGATTGTCATTTTGGTATAAGTCAACTTGGAGCAAATACTTGTCTCATTGGTCCAGATAACCAAATCGGAAGAAGACAAATATATCCTGCTGATCTGCTTCTTGGGAAGTATTAAACCCATTAAATGCCCTCATGTACCTCTCTGATCAACCAATCAGAATCAATACACAAAGGGATACCATGCAGATATCCGTTGAAGATGAGAAGTATGACCGTTGTCATATTTCCTACTTAAGGAGATAAAATCACAAGCAGAAGATTGACACAATATACAAGTGAACAAATACATACGAACAAAAGTAGAATAAATCCTGAAATCTAAATTCCTCTCTGTTCATAATTTGTGTAAAACATTTAAAAGTGTGTTAGATCTTTCACGTGTATTACAAATTCATCTATTTTGTGTGAGTAGTGAGTGTTGTAAGTTGAAAACGAGTAGTAAATAAGCCTCGGTTACTCGACGTATTATAAACTGGTTTGAATATTCTGAGTGAATATTCTTCTCAACGTTTGAGAAGAAGGAGTGACGTAGAAGCTTTATCTCCGAACATCCATAAATCTTGCGTTGTATTTCTTCTACATTTCATAATTTCTTATCACTGTCTAAACCGTGTGTGTCTTGCTTCAAGTTGAAACGAACAAGTTCCGCACTTGAACTCGGTTCAAGAGTTCGTGACAAGTTGCGAAGTATAGAGATCGACATTAACTTCTAACCGAGTTAGTGTTAACCGGCGTGTGTGTAAGCGTTCGTCCTAGCGAGACCCCCAATCTCCTTCGTCGATCCCGATCCTAACAAGAGCTATCAGAGCAACTCATCTCTATACTCAAGTAACCAGAGGCAAGCATTCTTACATCAACAAAGTTCCAATGCTCGAAAGCGAAGAATTTGTTGATTGGAAGCTTCACAAGCAACTTCATCTAACCACCATGGCCGATGAAATGACGTTAATCCTCTCTAATGATCCAATAAATATCGAAAAAGAAAGGAGCGAATGGACAGCTGATGACAGAAGAAGGAAAAATCTGGATAACATATGTAGAAGTGCTATTTACAAAACGTTGGACAGAAACACCTTTGCCAAGATCCGAGGATGTACCACAACAAAAGAGGTGTGGGAAACGGTCATCCAACTCAATGAAGGAAACGAAAGAACCAAAGAAAATAAGATAATGGTGGCCACTAAAAGTTTGAGAACATCAAGATGCGTCCCGGGGAAACGATGAAGGAATTTGGTGACCGGTTCACTAGTGTGGTAAATGAGCTCTCTCTCCTTAGAAAGAAATATGACAATAGAGAAATGATTGTCAAGGCTCTAAGATCACTCCCTAGTGCTTGGGATATTAAGACAATGGTGATGAGAGAATCAAACAGCCTTCATCAGATGAAGCTGCACGATGTTTTCGAAGATCTAAGAGCATATGAATTCGAAATGAGATCCATAAATGAAGATGATATTTCAACTTCAACAGCTTCTAGAGCTCTGGTAACCTCGGTGGAACCGGCAACTCAAGTACCTGTCAAGACAGTCGATCAATTTAGTATTGATGCGATGGCCATGCTTGCAAAGAAGTTCGGGAAGTTCATTAAGAAAAACCAACCGACAAACTCATACAACTACAACTATTCTAATGGTGACAAATCTAATGTTCGTTGCTATAATTGCAATGCCTTAGGTCATTACAGGTCCAAATGCCGGAAGCCAAGAAGGGATGACTAAAAACCAACTGATCAGAACTAGAGGGACGATCATCAACAAAACAGTCAAGGCGACAAGAATATTCAAAAAGCCTTGATATCCGATGACGGTGGGAGCCAGTGGGCACATAGCGACTCAGACAGTGATGATGAAGGAATTAGTTGTCTTATGTCGAATGAAGAAGAGGTATTTAACTTTGCCTCTGAGGAATTCACCCGAGAAGAATTGGTCACTACACTCAATGACATGATCATTGAGTATAGGAACTTGTCAAATGTCGTACCAACCTGGCTAAACTTTCAGACTAGCGAACCGAGTGAATCTCAAATAGGTGGACCGATTAAACTATCTTCTGAGAATGAGAAGCTCAAGGAGACAATCCAATTGTTGACAGAAGAAAATAAAAGAACCAAATATGTGATTGCTGCATGGAAACGGCCTGGAGAAGCTGTGAGCGAGATGACGAGTCATCAGAGACCTTACAACTGTAAATTCAGTCTAGCCTATGACATTAGCAACCTAGATAAACGGAGATTTTCCAAAGAGTTGAAGCTTAGCGAGGACAAGCTTCCATTCATAAGCTTTGTCAAGAGCACCTCAACCGATAGTGCAACAACTCATGATTCAAAAATAGAAAAGGAACTAACGTATGTAAGTCCAACCGACACAGCGCGATGGCTTAATCCTGAGAGAAGGAAAGCCCACAGGCCGGTCAGACAAGAATATAACAAAAGATCAGAAAATTCCCAACAAAGATCACCATCATACAATGAGGTACTCAAAGGCAGACAGAGAGATGTCAAGCCTGGTACAAGTAGAAATATTAAGAATATCACATGAAGATTCATCCGATTAATTCGAGTATGGGTACCAAAAGGTGAAAATATATGTATTTTGTAGGGAAAACAGGGCAAGAAACTGGAGGATTCAAAGTGGTACTTGGATAGGGGTTGCTCTAGGCACTTGACCGAAAACAGACTACTAACCGATATAGTAAAGGAATCCGGATCAAGAATCATTTTCAATGATAACTCCAAAGATAAAGCTGTGGGCAAGAGTAAGATTGTCCATGACAACCTGACCATAAACAACGTTTTATTGTTGAAAATCTCTTCTTTAATCTGCTTAGCATTAGTCAGATGTGTGATATAGGATACATAGTAGAATTTCATAAACAAGTATGCTTTGTTAAAAACCAGCAAGGAAACATCTTACTAACAGGGAATAGGATAGGAAACATCTATAAGATAGACTGGAAAACTAAATGTGATAACACTATATGCATGATAACTAAGAATGATTAGAATTGGATTTGGCATAAAAGATTAAACCACTTGAATTTCAAAACAATCAACTATATTTGCACTAAAGAACTAGTTCCGGGAATTCCTAATATGAAGTTTGCAAAAGATAAAATATGTCATGCATTTCAAATGGGTAAACAAATCAAATCTACTTTCAAAAGTAAAGAAAATATTCAATCGAGCCGATGCTTAGAACTACTTCACATGAATCTTTTTGGACTAGTTAGGGTAACTATATTTAATTGTGTTTACTAGTATTTGGGGTAGAATCGAGGTGAAATCGAGAAAAAGTCGGGACGAGGACACTAAGGGCCAGGAGCCCTATGCAAATAAACTAATAAACTACTGGTCAAATTGAAAAAACCCAACCATAACAGAGAATTTTAGATTAGAAATTACAGACAAGACACTAAGGGCCAAGAGCCCTATGCAAATTAAAATTTCTAACTTAGGCCATGTTTGATTCAACATTTAAATTCTATGTTTTGGCGTTTGCGTAATAAGCTGTTACACTAATTTTGCCTAATAAGCTCACACACAAAATTATAATCACACATTTGGTATTTAAACACAATATTTTATATCTCTCTACAGTGTTTAAGCTTAAAATCTCAACGTTTTTTTCTCTCGTCACTTTTAAATATATACTTTTTCATTCTCACTCATCTATTTCATTATTTTCTAATCATTTTATTCATTCTTTCTCATATATTTATTCTATTTCTAATCATTTTATTCATTCTCTATCATTTATTTCTAATATTTTTATATATTTATATAAATTATTATAATAATAAAATATAAATTTAAATATATTATTATTTATTATTTTATAATATATGTATCTTAATATATAAAATAATTAAGCAAAATATAAAATATAAATACACTGAAATGAATCAAACGTGACCGAAATGAATGATGATAAGAAGAGGGTGAGAGGACATAGAACTAAATTAAAAATTAAAAGTTTGGGTAAGACAGAGGGGAAGTGTGGAAATTTGAAAGGATATTTATTATTACTTTTCTTTATTGCCTATGATCAACATATATGACCATTGAATAATAGGTACATACATGAATGGATCATCTAAATATTTTTTGAAAAAAATGAAAATATAAATGAAAATGAAGAAAAGAAAAAGTAAAAAAAGAAAAGGTAATTTGTTTATGAACAATACAACGAGAAATCAAGCACGTTTAATTAAATTTAAAAAATATATATTAATAAAAACTTATAAAAATTAATATATTTATTTTAAAATAAACTAATTTTTAATATAAGTAATTTATAATATGAATGAAAAAATGATCTTAATTTCTGTAGACCAATTAAAGACGTACTTTATTTTTGTATAAAATGATTCATAGAGATGACATAATAAAGGAGTCAATTTCATTAATTAAAATGGTAGTAAAGATGACCCGATTAACCATTTCATATTAATATTAAAATTAAGAAAATAAAACAGATACAAGACATATAAACATAATGAATATGAAATACAAATAAAACAATTCATAATTAAACTAATTAGTGTCTTCAATGTCAGAAAAATAGTGTTACAAATGTGATTAATAACAACATCCTCAGAAAAATATTTGCAATCCTGTGTCTCCAATGTCAAGCTCATCATCAACTGAAATGTCTTACTCATTGTTCTCGTTTACATTGTTCTGTCTAAACAAGTAGTTACTTCAATAATTTTCATTTGTTTTCTTAAAACAAAAACCCAGCAAACATGTTTATGTTGAGAGTATACGCCATGTTTTTTTTCTAAATTCCAAAAGTACGTTCAATTCTGGATCTCAATAATGAAAGTTGTTAGTTGAACATTTCTTCAAGGCCAACTAAAGGAGCACTTGACTGTAATTCTTGTATGTGGTAACGAACACGTCTATACGGTGCTAAATATCCATGCCTATTAGCATAGCTAAGTCAACCAAATAGTATTTTTCCTATATTGTAATTAAACATCTTAAAATATTGTAAATGTTCATAGGAGAATAAGGACAACAATATAAACTTGTACCTGAAATGGGAATAGAAAAATTAATGTAAATATTCTCTCAATCATTTGTAAAACACGTTAATCGTGTATGGAACCTTAGCCCCCAACAACAATATATGGAAAACACATATTCATATCGCAAACGCCAAGAACATTTGTTATTTGCACACATTTCCTTCCTCGCCAAGGATGTGTCATTTTTTGGTGGGTGTACTTGTACATGCTGTTAGGATCGGGTACAATAATAGAGACGAGAGTCTCACTATATTGAACGCTTACACACTTTGTTTGATATTAACTCTGTTAGAAGTTAATATTGGTTTCTATTCTTCACAAATCGTCACAAACTCTTGAACAAAGTCAAGTGCGGAAGTGTTTGTTTCTAATTGAAGCGACAGATAAAGGGTTGGAAGATACAGAAAGTAAAGAACACAAGACACAAGGTTTGTTTATGGATGTTCGGAGCAAACTCTCCTACGTCACCCCTTCTTCTCAACCTTGAGAATGATTCCACTAGAAGATTTGATTTGAATAGAACCTTTACACAAATCCAGTCAAAAACCAGATCTTAAACACTGCTTGTTTTCGAACTCCTAGCACACACAACACTTGTTGATAGAAACTCTATCAACTTATAAAAACTCACAATATAGAAAGGTGATACAGTGGTTTTTGGTATAAACAATCTCTCACAGAAATATGCTTAGGCAAAAGCTTGAATATATATTTGTAGAGAGAGAGTATTTTATTTTCAGGAGAACCCTGAAAGCCAAGTCTCTATTTCTATTTTTCTTTTAAACTTCTTATATATCCAAAGAACAACAACGATCATATCTTCTATAATGGACACTTGTACTCCTTTCATTGGATAAATGGAAGGATAGTACATCAGAGAAGATTCTCTTTTGATCTTGTCTGTACTAGATGATATTTTGCCAAATATTCATTAATGGAATCGAAACGTACATCTCATGAAGTTTGAAATACTTTGATAGGTGGCAGTCCACAATAGGTTTAGCTTAGATGCTGTGATAGACTGTGAATGACAGAATCTTGCTAAAAAATAGAAGCAAGTATTGGAAACGGTTAAAGCTAACTTTTGTAAATACCGGAAACGGATGCTTGTTCAAATATAGAAATAATACCGGAGTTGAACAATTTCAGTAGTTTGGAAGCGCTGACTTCTGTAAATTCTGGAAACGGATGCTTGTTCAAATATAGAAACAATACCGGACTTGAACAATAGTTTGGAGCGCTTCTGGCTTTTTATATGTCGGATGCGCCTACGTGGCAATTTCAGTATTTTAAAGTTCAGTTTTTCAGAACTTCCAGTCGAACCGGACGTGTGGCAGGCAAGAGTACTTACCACTGTACTACAACACCTTGATGTTATATTTAAATATATTAATATACTTTATATGACTTAACAATTATATATATATATAATTTAACTTATATATATATATTTTAACTTATATATATAATTGAACTTAGTTTTATCCATTCATTATCAAAACCATTTCATAAATTATAATCTAACACATGTGTACCATCTAGCATACATATACAATTCTAATATAGAATTAACATACTATGTTATTCATATTTTCTAGAAAAAGTAATGATTATTTTTAAAGTAAACTTACTCGAAATAGTTTGTATTTCTTTAATCGTGTCATATACGGGTGTGGTGTTAATTGGTTAACAACAACTAATTCGTCAGGCAACATTTTATACAATTCGTATATTGTATTGTTCATGTGCCTAGAAATTATTTGTGTTGAATGTCAAAAAACAAAAGATTTGTCGACCACAATTCCACTCATTGATAAATATCTCAAAGTGATTAAGACCGCCTCACGAGGAGTGATTGACCGCCCACCATATAGACCGTAGTTGTCCATAAGACGTTGTACTAACATATTTAAGAAACGCAAGTTCATTCAAGTTATTTTTTTGCATGAAATATCACTCGCAAGAAAATAATCCATTGTTTTTTTATCATATTGCTCGTGGAAGGCGTAGCGTCCAACTTCAATGCATCCGCTTGTATAATGAAACCATTGATTTCATCTTCTTCAATTTGAGTCAAATATTACGAAATTGCTATTCTTTTTATAACATTTATATCAATAGAATTTCATGGATTCATATTACCTAAAATTTTATATGACAATATGTTAAATTTAATATCGTAAACACTTTATCATAAATAAACTTATAGTTGCAAAGGAAAAATATAAAAATAAATGTTCAAAATCACATAACATGTCAGATACAATCATCATTGTTCACATAACACATCAAATAGAATCATCATTGTTTGTGTCCTGGTAAGAATTAAGGGTGTGATAATTGTATGGAAAAGGATAGGAATAGGAATTAGGGGCATTGTCTTGTTGACTAGAAGGGAATGAATAACATTAACATTCAAGTCTATTGGAATAGAGGTGTGTGGGTCAACTTGTTCAATTATGTTCATTGATCGACGTCTTTGTATAGGTGACCTCCTATGTAGTGAATTTGATGGGAAAAGCCTATGTAATGTACTATGCCCACGACTATTTGAAGGAATACTGACATATTGATACTAGATACAAGAAGTATCTTGATATGATGAAACTCGACATAGAATGCCTATGTGGGGTTGGAGGTTCAGCGTCCCACTATGGGTTTTGGGCCAATCACCATTTTGTTTGACAATTAAGGAAGATTTGTCGAGACCTATTGTCTTTCAAGGTTATTTAACCTTAATGGTGGCAATTTCCTCCGTAAACATATTTATAACTGTCAACCATTTAGGGCTCTCAGGTGTCCACCCCAAGTCATTTGTTTGCGATGTAATTACCTTATCAAAAGGGACAGTATCGAGACTTTCGCAACTTTCGTAGTGCCCTAAAGAACCACGCGAGATAGACATCATATCAGCAGATGTGGGATTATTTATATTTATATTACAAGTTATTTGGTCACGCTTACTATTACGCATGACGTCCCTCGTCAACTCCCTCATGCCACTGAAGAAAGTTGTCATGAATGATCCACTATATTCCGATTATTTTCCTCATTTATAATTGTTGTGATTTTTCCCAATTTTAGTCGGTGTCTGAAAACCTTCCTCTTTAATTTCTTCATTATTCCCCCTTTCATTTACTTTATCTTTCATTAATCTAAGTTGGAACTTCTAATGTTCTCCTATAGTGTATTATGCTTTATTTGTGTACCATGAGGATTAAGGACATTTCATTGTGCTACATTATTGTCGCTGAAGATTGATGTCATTAGTTTCATGTTTGGTAAGTCTTATTTCAAACTTGGAAGCTAAAGGTTTAGCATGCTATAAAAAATAAATATAAAAGAATTTCAATTATATTATATTAAAATTGTGCAAAGTAAAGGCAACAAAGTGACGAGATCTCACAATCATATTATTCCACCATTCGTCTTCAACAAGTATTATTCCATTTTCATCATCCCAACCGCACCCGAACGACATAAAGCATTCATTATAAATCGTCCACAATTTTTTAAGAATGTCCCACCTTTTTTTAAATATTTAATGAGGATAGTACTCACCATACTTTTTCCATAACGTCTTTGAAATATGATTATATCCAGAAACCTAACTTCGAAATCGGAGTGGTAACCTCCGTTCAAGTGCCCACCAAACTAATGTTCAAAATTCTTGAAAATTACATCGAGTATGGAGAATATCCGTCTCATTTCCGAGTTAAGGAACGAAGAGCCATGTGTTAGTATTACACCAATTATGCTTGGATAACTAACAAGCTATACATACGATCTTTTGATGGTCAAAACATGTTCTGCGTCGAAGGTCCCGAAGCATGACGAATCATAGAGGAAGTACACAGGAGTTTGTGGTCCACACATGAATGGACTAACTCTTGCCAAGAAAATACTTCGTCTCAAATATTATTGGCAAAACATGGAGCATGAATGTGTCATCTATATCAGAAGTTGTCACCAATGCCAAATCTATATTAAACTAAAGCATACCCCCAACATCTTTATTGTACAATATGACATCACCATGACCCTTCTAGCATTGATGTCATAGGGAAAATTTATCCCCATACGTCCAATGGACATGTGTTCATACTTGTAGCCATCGATTATTTCTCTAAATGAGTCAAGGAAACATCTTACATAATTCTCAAATCTACTCAAGTAGAAAAATTTATTCGCGTCAATATCATCGCCCAATATGGGGTGCCTCAAGCCATTATTTCGGATAATGGAAAACACTTTTAGGGAAAGATTTTATCCTTGCTCAAAGAGTTTAAAATTGAGTACCACAAATTATCGTCCTATCGACCCTAAACCAATAGCGCGGTCAAAGAGGCCAACAAAAACGTGATTAGGATCATCAAGAAGATGACCATTACATATAAGGATTGGCATGAAAAGCTACCATTTGCCATATGGGGATATTGTATGATTACTCATGTATTGACAAACGAGACTCCTTATTCTCTAGTATACGATATGGATATCGTACAGCCTATTGAAATTTAAATCTCTACCCTGAGAGTCCTATTGGAATTTCAAGTCATAGAAGAAGACTAGGTAAAATCTCGATATGACCAGTTGACATTAATGGAAGACCACCGGTTAGACGCATTGTGCAAAACCTAGGTTTACTATAAATGAATGGTTGATACCTTTAATAAAAATGTAAAGCCTAGGAACCTAAACGAATGTGACTTGGTGCTTAAGAGAATCCGAGAATAGTTAGACCTTAGGGGAAAGTTCCGACCATAATGGGAAGGACCATTCCTAGTCAAGAAAATCCTCTATAGAGGCGTAGTTCACCTATCTACCGTTTAAGGTGAAGAGTTTATTACTCCAAGCAATTTAGATGCACTAAAACGATATTATGTGTAATACCAGCATGTGCAAATGATAGTTCTCAATCCAGCTTTACTAAGATTATGACAACTATCAATCCAGCCTTACTAGGATTATGACGGCTCTTAATTCAGATTTACTAGAATTATGACGACTCTCAATCCAACCTTACCATAACTTTGACGACTCACAGTCCAACCTTACCTGGATTAAAATAGGATTAGTTCTCAAACTTTGAGTGAACTAATCAACTTCTAGTATTGTATAGCTATGTCGTAAATCCTCATAAGTTAGTCCCCAGCTAGGAATGAACTTATCGACCTTTAGTTTTGTATAACTACGTCATCAACCTTGGGAGAACTAAGTGAGACCTGAAATAAACCCTCAAAAAGTCAAGCCAAAACCGCAATTTGAGAAAGGGCGTCTCATTCCCCTTTGTACAAGAGAACAAAGAGAGCTAGACTCAAGGCTTCAAAAAAAGAGAAAAAATTCACGCTCCCGTGTAGGTTGAGGTGAAATCACCGTTTATGATCACTCGGGTGACTATTTCGATAACTATCACAAGAGCACAACGTGTTGATTCCCCCAGATATACCCCGGGAACTCCCAAAAATAATTTACGCTCACGTGTAGGTTGAGGCAAAATCGTCGTTTATGCTCCCTCGGGTGGCTGTCTCGATGAATATCGCAAGAGCACAACGTGCCAATTCCCCAAGATACACTCCAGAAGCTTACAAAAAAGAGAAGAAAAAATTCTCTCTGTAGCTATACCAGGAATGATCGAACTTTTGAAGAATTGCGGCTCATGGTAAAACAACCAAAAATATAACTAAACGAGACCTTATATCTCGGTCACCTTCCCCATGAGTTAATAGTTTGGATAATCATCTATACGAGACTGGATTTATCATCCATATCTATACATAGGACAAAAAGGAACTCAGGTACTCTAAAAAACGAGACAATCTCTATCGATTGTAAGAATGCTCGTAATGCAAGTCCTAAACACATTTTGAATCCAAGTTTCCAAGATTAATGGATTGGATTAAGGTTTCTTCTATTTACAAGCTTTTCTTGAAGCAGAATTAAGAGTACTCCATCCCCAAGTAGCTTTTGTTAAAACTCCCCACAATGCAGACAACTGTGGCACCATAAAGCATGACGAAGTAACATGCATCCCTTCCTTGTGAGAAACGATGACAAAACACCTAATTGATATTTCAACCAGTTGCGAATATCATTTTGTAAGACCAAAAGGGAAAAGTTTTGTTGAAATATTCCCTAAGTAATACAAATCCCTTGAAGAGCCGACGACTTTAGTATAGTTGTGAAGGCCATTTTTCCACGGAAAAGCCAAAGAATTCCTCTGCACAACTGGTCAATGTTTCCCCTAGTTGCGAAGGACACTTCGTCAAACTAAGAAGAGATAAGTTACTAACCAGGACAACTCCTATTATGAATAATCTCAACTGAGTTTGATATTTCTATCAGCTGTAGTGATCATTGTTATGATTTCCCCAGTAAAACTGTTGGGTCAAATTATTTTGACTAAGTGTTAAAATAATTTAACCATTGAGATTTTGAAGATGAAATGACTTATGAGTTTTGATGCAGGTGTATCGAAATCATACTTCATAAGACTTGGCTCTAATGAGAGTAATTAGACCGATTTTGGCATTAGATGCATAGAATTAGACGTACAGTCTAACTCAACGGAGTTAGACGTGTAGTTTAATGAATGCATAAAATTAGACGTACAGTCTAACTCAACGGAGTTAGACGTGTAGTGTAATGAATGCATAGAATTAGTTGTACAGTCTAACTCAATGGAGTTAGACGTGTAGTCTAATGAATGTATAGAATTAGACGTACATTCTAACTTAACGGAGTTAGACGTGTGGTCTAATAAATTGTTAAGATCTAGGTCGCGGCTGGCGGACCGGGGTCTGACCGGTCAGCGCGTCTCACTCAAAGGTGGTGATTAATTCGGTTAGAGATTAATACCGGGGTTTCAATACTACACAAACTATTACAAACCCTTGAACCGAGTTCAAGTGCGGAAGTGGTTTGTTTCAGGTTGAAGCAGAACACATACGAGATAGGCAGAACCGAATTTGAATAAGACAGGTTTGGAGATTGCTGTGTCGGTTTTGAAGCTTAGTAATTCGGTTTAGGTGATGTTGAATCGGTTAGAGCGGTATTAGTAGGTTAGTGCAAATTGGTTAGAATGTAAAGCCGACGGAAAGTAAATAACAAGACAGGTTTTTATGGATGTTCGGAGATGAAACTCCTACGTCACCCCTTTCTCTCGAAATCGCGAGAAGGATATTCACTAAGGAATACACAAACACAATCCGATCGAGACTTATTTTCTGCTCGATAACACCCATACAATTTTAACCGAAATTGTAATTACTCTTCAAATAAACGCTTAAGCTCTTTAGAGAGATAAAACACGATTTTTAACTTAGGCTGTAGAAAACTCTTAGAACTTGTAACCGCATTTATTCCTCTTCAGCTCCTTCTTTTATAGGTGAAATGTGTCAACGGTCACATTTCATTTCCTTGAATCTGATTGGTTGAGTAGAGGTTCAGTGATTCAGACCTGGCGGTCAACTCTTCAGACCTAGCGGTCTAGTCTTCCAGTGTGTAGGTCAAACCGGCTAGGTTTGTCTTTACTTAATATGGCAATTGTTGGTTGGACAGTTGCCTGTACCTAGAAGATTGCCTTTCTGATTTATCCTGGAGTGGAAAGATCTTGTAGGACGATCTTCTGCAGCCTGCAGACTGTCCTCAGACTTGTATGAATATGGTAATACTAAGTCTGTTCCTTCGGTATCATTCTCAACAGATACCCGAAATATCTATTCGTACTGGTCGGTTGTTTATGTTAACCGGATGACTTCCGGTTTTTTCATAGCTTATGATTGACCGACTGTTCAATGATTCTGGCCTTCTGATTTGACCGATCTTGTCTTTCTTGTTCGGTCAGGTTTTTGATCGGTTTGATTGCTTGACCGGTTGAGTTTCTTAACCGGTTGAGTTCTTTGACCGGTTGAATTCTTTACCTGTTCCTGCACAAGAGATTTGTTTTTGTTAAGTTTTATTTAACCGATCTAATTTTATCTAACAATTTCTCCATTTTGATTATTTTATTTAAAATATTCAAAATCATGTAAGAATGCAAATGTAGGCCGCTTTTGTTTTTAAGAGTTTATTTGGCCGGATTTTTGGAAACTGACTTGGGAGAATTTTTCGAAAAATTTTGGAAAATTTTGAAAAAAAATTTGATTTTTTTTATCTTTTATCTAATCAATTTCTCCCTTTTTGATTATTTTATTTAAAAAATTCAAAATCATGTAAGAATGCAAATGTAGGCCGGTGTCCAAAAATCACTTTATATATATAAGAAATATGCTAAGGCAAAAATACTATATATATAAAACCGAAATAAACATAAGTAAAGAAGGTAAATGAAGCCCCTATTTCTTCGATCTAGGCGGCAGGAAATGTTCTAGCAGTTCATCGGTTGTTTTCCCTTTGACTGCCGGAACCGACCTGGAAGAAGATCCTTGACCGCCTGAGTTGCCGGTGAAGGGAGAGATCGGTTGAGGGATCGATCTTATTGGAACCGCATCGAGACCCTGTTGTCTTCTGAGTTGTGGCTCGAGCTCTTCCTCGAAATCATCATCGGCTTGCAAAACCGGGTTGGGTGGAGGATCAACAACCGTGTTCGTGACTCTGTCCAATAGTCCCGTGATTTCCGCCCTCCTCGAAGCGGCCTTCCTCTTTCGTGTAACCGGAGCGGAAGAATGAACAATCGTTTTTGACTCCTTGTGAGCCTTGGCGAACTTATTATACGTTTCCTGTTGGACCCTTAGCCGGGTAGCATCTTTGGCTTGTTGGGCCGCTATGGCCGCTGCTATGGCCGGTGCACTGTTCTCTATATTTTGCAGATGTCCGGCTATGTTCGCATCTGCCGCTGCCGTTTCCTTTTGTATCCGGGTCTGCTCGTCCAGGGCATCTTGGAGCTTTTGAGCCGCGAGAGCATTCGCCTCCTCAAGTGCCTTATCGGCAGACAGCTTAGCCTCTATTAACTCTGCAACCTGTTCGGTGACCGCTTTGAGATCGGCTTCGAGCTTGGCATTCTTTTGTTTAAGGGTCATTACCCTCTCAAGTGTAGAGCCGGCTTGGGCACCGGATCGAGCCAGGTCCTCATTGACCTTCGTCAACCTTTGATCGGTTGTTTCTTGAGACCGTTCCATCATAGCGACCTTTTGGCTTACCGAAGCGAGGTCGGTCACCAGCTTCGGAGTTATCTCTTTCAATGCCTTGGTTCTGTCAAGATGACCGCCGTACAACTCATCCGTATTGCTGTAATTCACTTCAACGGACGTGATCCGATTGACCGCGTTTTTTAGATCATCCTTTGTTGTCTCGGCCATCTCGATGGCTTTAGCCGCGGTTTCTTTGATTTTCTTCTTCCATGGCTGAACCGCGTCATTGACAAATTCTTCAATGAGGGTCTTTACCCTTTTTTCCGTTATGGCCGGTTACAAATCCTCGGTTTGAACAGATGCTCGTTGGTCGGTGAGAGGTGTACCTATCCTGACTTCGGTTATGTTGACATTCTGATCCGGTGGAGGAGAGGATTGCTCTTTATCGGTCAGATTCAGACAGCCAACGTCCTTAGGAGGGGATCTGGATAAGTTCGATGTTTCTTGGTGGTCGGGCTCCGCTTCAAGCCGCGCCATCTCCTCGGTCAGTGCCCTTTCCTTGACCGCAAGCAATTCTAACACCAAGAGCTCAAGAGATGAATCCGGTATTCCTGGAGTATGTTTTTCTTGGTGGCGTTGAATATGTTCGGTGAGCCTCTGTAACCGAGCATGCGGTTCGATCACCTTGCTTCGTCCTAGGACGGTCGTGACGTCTTTAGCCTTTGTGAGGTTGATTACTTCTTCCTCCATCTCAACTAACCTCTCGAATCTTTGGCTAACGGTGAGATCCGGTAGCATGTTTTTGAAGAATATTCGATGCCGGTGCAGAACCCATTGATAGTATACGTCGGATGTCGCGCAAGCCTGCTGATGTATCTCGTCCATGATTCTGCTGACGAGTTCCTCGGCCGTTTGCCGGGTGTGTTCATCCATGGATTCATCTTCCTTCCGCAGTCTGTCCGAACCGGCATCAGCATCATCATGACTGGCCTATTGTTCCTCAACTATCGGTGGATTTTCTCCGGTGTGTTGTGAAGTGGTTCGGCCAGAGCTGGATGCCGAGTCTTTAGTGTTGGGGTGTCTGACCGCGGATTAGCCGATCCGGCTGATTGCCTATCCCCCTTGGTACCAGATTTTTCTTTGACCGGAACCGCTTTCTTACCGGCTGCCTTCTTCTTTCGGTCACTTGTAGACCCGGAGGCCTTCCTTTTGCCTTTCCTGTCCTCCGGCTTGATGAATTGAGGAGACCTTATAATCTTGTTGGGGGGCGAGGAGAACACCAGGGCCGGTGTTAATGTTGAAATGACGCATTATTTTACCAAGTGGGATGGAGTATCCCCATGACCGAATAGATGTCGGATCCACCATCTCACACAGGTTTGCGAAAACCACCTTCGCCCAGTTTTTGTTGATGTCGTTGACCAAACCGACAATCCTCTCAATCTTTGCCCAGGTGAGACTGTCAAAGTTCCCTCCTCTTGCTTGGACCGACTTTGTGAAGATATCACACAGTGGTCTATACTCTGGTTGAAGAGATGATTTCTTACCAGATACCACGATAAGGACCGCTGTTTCCGAAAGAACCTGGAAAGCTACCTGGAAGGTCTCCTCGTCCATGGAAACCGAGAAGTCGCTCCCCTCGGATGACAGATGCAGTATCTCAGCCACCAACTTCTCCGTCAATTCGAGTCGTTGACCGCCTATGTTTGCGATGATTGATCCTTTGGTGAGGAATGCAGTTAGGAAAAATTCGTTGACCGCATCCTGGTATAATACGAATGGCCCGCCTAGAAAGTATTCGAGACTGGACTCGGAGATCCGGGTTAACACCTGTTTTGCCCGAGCCGAACCGTTTGCCTGAATTTCCTCGAAATCGACTTAGATGATGTGTTTGAACAACACTGAATCACGACCCATTTTAGATAATAAGACTGAGAGATCAAGATAGTAAAGGTTTGAGAGAGTTGAGAAAGCTGAAAGCTAGAGAGAGAAAGTCGATTCGCGTGAGAATGAAAGAAAATGACTAAGGACCCAATTTATAGTCGCGGTTTGGAATTTCAACCGCCGCGAACCGTCACATCACGGTTAGGCGGGAACTTTCCCTCCAAAGACTTTGAGCGGGAAACCATGGGCGGGAATCCATGAGCGGGAATTTATGGGCAGGAATTTTCCCTCTAAAGTTTTGAGCAACAATTTTTGAGCGTGTTTTTCATTGCGGTTATTTAACCGGCGATGAAGCGGTTCTTCTTGTAACCGTTTATTAAATGAAGCGGTTATTTAACCGCAATGACGCGGTTTTCGAGTTTGACCGGATTTTTCAACGAAGTAATTTATCGATATTAACTGGTTAGTTAGATAGATGGATATTCTAATGTTGCGAATTTTTGACCCGGTTATCAAGCTTAGAAGTCAGATAATCATTGAAAGAAGTTACATAATAGAAACCGATTCAATGATCGGTTTAGAATACATAAGAAATAGAAATACAACTTATGTAATAACTATTCTAGAGAGTTTGTCCTCCACCCCATCCTTATCGAGAACATTCGATAGGGATGACGGTGTACATGGTCCAAATTCTAGACGATATTTAAGAAATTGTCGGCTTAAGTGAGGAGCGTAACCGAGACCTCTTTTGGTCTCCACCATAGTCCTCAGGTTTTTGTAGATGACCGATGACCAATTTATGGGTGTATTGCTGACAATGTAGGTCATCATGTCGAACACTCTCTTGGAGTAGTGTTGGTTCGGAGATTGGCAGATGTTGGATCGGTTGACAATCTCGTAAAGGAGTTGTATGTGGTGGGCAAGGTGGGTTTTTAGACCGTGGTTCTTCATCGGCACCTCGGTTCCGGAGAACAGTACGGAGTATTCGGTTGCTGCGCTTCCCACCCTGGTTGGGAAATCAGAAAACCCTTCAGTGGGTAAATTGAACATTTGAGCGAGTTCGTTTTCGTCTAGAAAAACGAAGTGGCCTCTCACTGTGGAAACAATTAAATCTCCTCTCATAGAGGCATTGTTGAAGAAGTCGGTTACGTCCGGAATGAGTATGGGTCCGGATTCTTCGAGAAAATCACGAAGACCGGTGTCGATTAGTGATTCAAACATCAGTTCCTTTGTTTCCAGATCATCATATTCCATGCAAGAATCGAAATCGATGCTCAAATAGTTCCTTAGTGTTCGGCTCGACATGTTTTGAGATTTTGCCAAAATAGAGAGAGTTCAAGAAGTTTTGATTTTAGGGTGTGTTGAGTTGATAAGGTGGGGTTCCTTATATAGATATGAAATTGGAGGGAAAATAGCAACATTTAATACTGAAATTCAGTTTTGTCTCATTTATGAAGGGAATATTTATGTTTCCAAAACTCCTTGGGAATGGGTTACTTTTGACCGGTTGCGTAGCTCGAGGTAAGGAATCTAGTTAGAAAGTAACTAAGCTTGTTAGATAGTAATTACTCATGTAGTTGGAAGTTGAAAGTTACTTATCATTAATGAAAGAGAGTACAAGAAACCGGAAGGTAAATAATTAAAACCGAAAATATCATAGACTAAATCGAGATGATCATGATAGAGTGGGACACTGATACAACCGGTGCGTACATCAAAATGACCGGTTGTAGGAAGGAGTGACTTAGTTGCCGGATGAGTTGAGGTGGCGGTTCCTCCTCTTCCACGCCTTCTCGAACTGCTCATAGAAAGAGTCGGCAACCTCCTTGGTGATGACCTGGGCCTGGTTCAACCCTTCACCCGGACAGAGAGGAACCCCAAGTTCCAAAAGTAGGCAGCTGTTCTGGGGGATGAGGCCGGTTTGGCGAATGCCGATCATCCAGATTAGGACATCGAACAACACCCTTGACCAGTTGACTGGTGTGTTCGTCGTGATGGCAGACATCATGTTAAAAACTGTAACACAGTAAGTGTTGGTTACATCCCTGCCTAGGATGCTTCGACCGATAACATCGTTGAGAAGCTGGTACTCAGCTCTCAGCGATGACCTGGCATCGTGGTCATCGACCGGGCGGTTTGACCGAGCAAAGCTTAAGGCAATTTCGGCCTTTAGTTCAGCCGGAACGTTTAGATCGGTGAGCCCTTGCTTCGGAAGGTCGAAGCATCTGGCGAAATAACTTGCTGCGAAATCAAACACAGTCCCTCCCACCTTGGACTGAATGTGGGTGTCTAAGTGAGGAGTACCTCGGAAAACCCTGGCATTGTAGAAAAATTCCAGGACTGTTTCTGGAAAGATGACATATTTGTCATCTAGAAAATGTTTGAGACCGGTGTCTTCAAGTGACTTAATCATCTTGAAGACTTCATAATGCTCAGTGCCTTGAGCTGAATCGAAATCCACTTGAAGGATGTTTGGAAACTGAGACATTTTGTCTTAGTAAGAGGATAAGTTAGAGCTTGTGATTGTTTTGTCTAAGGTT